>NC_137773.1:150239491-150474316 GCF_963455305.1 Plecotus auritus
TTTTGCAATATCTTCATTTTCCATTATCTCCACTACCCCACCACCCTCACCATTACTAGTGACGAGGTCACCTATATTTCTTTTTGTTTCTATATCTAGTGCCTAACAGGTCTCAGCCGAAAGAATGTTGGATGAAAAATTTGTTGATTGAAGAATGAGTAGAGAGAGGCAAAAACCACTTTGTTATACCAGGGGTGGGGAACCTTTTTTCTGCCAAGGGCTATTTGGATATTTCATAACATCATTCATGGGCCATGCAAAATTATCAACTTAAAAATTAGCTATATTTGGTCAAGCATTTAATTACTTACTCCTAATGCCTTGGCAGCACTGAGAGAGAAATGAGGTAACGGGAATGAGGCAGGGCCAGACCAAATACTGTCGCCCATGGCCTGGACGTTCCCAACCTCTGCATTATACCAATAATTTTTTGCCTCTTTCAGTATATGTCTCCAACTCATGTCAGAAGCAACTGTTCTTTTTGTTACAAGGAAGTATGGTTTTCTCTGCTCAGTGATCGAGTCAGTAGTTGTTCACTGAGCTGTCACTGAGGCTCGGTTGGGCCCCTGGGCCTGCAGTGCCAGGCGCTGGCTTCAGTGCTGGGGAGGAAGAAGTGAACAAGCAGGCGCTCTCCCAACCACAGGGCCTGATAGTGGCCTGGGCAAGGCAGACAGTGAAGAAGAAATCCCTGCTGTCCAGCTTCACGAGGGGGGTCTTTGTATGTTATGTCCACTGCCGGGTCCCTAGCACAGCATCTGGTATGTAGTAGACACTTAACAAGTATTTGTGGAATGAATAAATAAAGTTACAGAGAAACACAAATTGTAATAAGTGCTGTGAAAGAAAATGATGCTCTTTGCCCTAACTCCTAACTTCAACTCTGAAGCAGAGTTAATATCCCCATAACTAATCTTACTTACTTATGAAAATCAAATTAGGTAATTTATTTATTCTGGCTTTAAACTATTAAGTGCTAGAAAACATACACTTTTATCCCATTTTCTACCTCATGTGATACAGCTACCGTATATAGATTACGGGTTTAATAGTTACCAGGGGTGGATCCCTGACTGCTGCCCGCTTCTTTTTTAACAGTAAGTCTGGGGTTTAAAGGTTTGTTTAACCACTTAACATAGTGCTTTACTCATTGTAGGGACTCACTAAATATCTGTTGAACAAACAAAAAATTGGCATGGAGCCCTAACCGTTTTGGCTCAGTGGATAGAGCGTCGGCCTGCGGACTGAAGGGTCCCAGGTTCGATTCCGGTCAAGGGCATGTACCTGGGTTGCGGGCACATCCCCAGTAGGGGGCGTGCAGGAGGCAGCTGATCGATGTCTCTCTCTCATCGATGTTTCTAACTCTCTATCCCTCTCTCTTCCTCTCTGTAAAAAAAAAAAAAAAAAATCAGTAAAATATATTTAAAAAAAAATTGGCATGGACATACTCATATTCTTGGTATGCCCACAGTATTTTCAAGAATTCTGAGTTGGTACAAGAGTGCCACCTACTGGAGATAGTAAATAATTTGGGGTCTGAGCCTTCTCCCACTACTGTATGTTGGTTGCAAGGGAATATTTAACTAGTGTTTTCATATATGTTATACAACTTGAGCCTCAAAAAATCCTGGGTGTAGGTTTTTCTTTATTCTATTTTGTGGGAAATAAATTGAAGTTCCTTATTTACCCCCTTTGGGGGGGTGGGGATGCTTCTTTTCCCTCCTTGTTATTGAATCCTGGACTTTTAACAACTTTGTTTTCTAGGGTGATCTTTAAGTAGCACTCCAAAAACGGGTGCCTTGTGCTTCCTTGTCATTCTAAGGCTTGGGGATGCGTCATATTAGTAATAACAAAAATAATTGATAATAATAATTTGTAAATCCTCTGTTATTCCATCATCTGTATGCCATTTGATTTTGGGCCATCATTAAAAGAGATCTCTCTTTCTGATTCCTTTTCTTAAAAACAATCTAATTGAGTGGCATGGGCTCTTTTCGTAAGAGGTGATTCATAGTTCCGTAACGTATTGTTTATCATGGTATGAGGTTCAGGACGGCTACTATTTGTGGTGTCTTGGGACTGGCACCTACATTTCTGTATGACTTTGATAGGTGAACCTGCTTGATGATTGTGGAAGTAGAAGAGAAATAAAACATTTAGCTTTGCATTATGAGGTAGTTAAAATTTTCAATATGAAACGTTTGTTTTGGAAATCCATGCATTATTGCCATCTCCATCAGGACTTTAAATTAGTTATAATGTCTACATGCTTTTTGTGTGTATGGAGAAAGGAAATTTCTCATTGAAGCTGACTTGCCAAATATTTCTCTTAATTATTTGCAGCATCAGTGCCAGCAGCAGTTCCCAAGGGCTGTCTCAGCCATCTACCCAGACGACTCAGTATCTGAGAGCCGACACACCCAACAATGCAACTCCTATCACCAGTAAGAGTTAATTTAATTCTAAAGTTGATTTACTAAAGTTGTCCGTGGTCTGTCTGTCAGTGGTTCTGTGTGTTTAGTTACTTATGGGACGTGTTTACCATACTACGTACATAGTGTCTGATTGCAGAATTAGGCCTGATCCTCAACTTTTGCTTTCTAGAACATTGAATGAAACATTCTGCAATTGGAGTGTGAAAAATAAAATTTAAGTTTAATTGCTATATTTAGTTTCGTGGAGATTTCCATAGATTAAGTGTATTAGAGAGCTATAAAATCACTCCTGTAGAAATTTGGAAGGAAGGTTTTCAGGTATTTAGGTAGTATAAGCCATTGAACTGCATGAAGACAGAGATTTGGATTTTAATACATTGTTTGATGGTCTTATGGGCTATGGTAAGGACTTTACATTGTTTCCTAATCTAGATAGGACACTAGCTGCTACTAGAATTGAGAGCTGGAGATCTGATTTCCTGTTTTTTGAATAAGGGTTTTGTTTTGTTTTGTTTTGTTTTGTTTTGTTTTGTTTTGTTAAAGTTCACCCGAGGATATTTTTAGAGAGAATGGTGGGGGAGGGAGGGGAAAAAACATCAATGTGAGAGAGAAACATCAATTGGTTGCCCCACACACACATCCCAACTAGGTCCAGGTATCAAACCTGCAACACGGTATATGCCCTTGACCAGGAATTGATCCCATGACCCAACAGTGTGTGGGCCAATGTTCTAATCACACAGCAACACTGGCCAGGGCTTAAACAGGATTTTGATAAAAGTTTTTATACTGGAACATGTAGATGGGAAATTATCACTCATAGAGTATAATGTAGGCAAAGAGAAATCAGTCACCATACAAATAAGGAACAAGGTAACATCAAGATAGACACTAGGTCACAAGTCAGGGCTCCACTCATTGGTGCTGTTGATGAATTAGGTTCTTGTAGGTATTAACTGTTACCTTCCTTGGGCTAGCATTTTTCTTTAGTAAACTAATACTAAGAATATCTGTTCTTCACCCACTGCCCTATTGTGGTCTTTCAGTACCGTTTCCCAATAAAAAGAACCGGAATTCTTTGGCAAAATGCATGGTTCCAGGATTGAATCAGGAACGGACCAGATAAACCAGTTGCTGAGCCAAAAATTAAGGGAGCTACGAAAGACTTGAAGAGCTCCCAAAATGGGCCCATTTGAACATCTAAAACAATGATGGCTACAGTGGACTTTAACATAAATTGTATAAATCCACGAGTTCATAATGATACCTTTTTAAAAAATTGATCATTCTCAGGTAACTAAGGTACCAACAATATCTTACTCTGACAGCTGGCTCCATGAACTGTATTTCAGAGTAACCAGATAGTGCAGGTTCATGAGGCAAAATGTTTCCTCACAGAAGACTCTCAGCTGATAAATATGGAAGGAATCATAGAATTAGAAATTATATTTGTAATCTCAGTAAAATTTTGATTCAGGAAAAGATCATCAATATTTAAAACCCTGTGAACAAAGGGAAATGGGAACTTTACCATTTGAGGATCAGATTGTCACACCTGAACCCACTCATGAATCTAGCATCACGAAAAGTAGGACAAGTAGATATTTTGCATTCACATTTGTGAAGCACCGGCCCTGGGCTTTTCTTGTTTCTCCTCCCACCCTCAAGAGTTAACCTGGACCTAACCAGATCTAATCAAGGCTATAGAACTGATTTATACTTTATAAAATATACAGAAGTTAAATGATATTCGAAAAAGCAGGTACTAGATATTCTCTGGAATAACTGACCAGGTTTCTTTAATAAGATAGTGGCAAGAAAAAAAGGGGGGGGAGGAGTGGTTAAGGGGGCTCTCTAGATGAAAATAAATTTAAAAGAAATCTTAACAGTAATTGCCATCACCACCAACAAAAGAAAGAAATATATGCTCCTCAGGAAATACGATGATCGATGTGAAAGTAGTCCAGACTATTCAGCATAAACAAAACATTGCTTTTACTAGTAATGTTCAGATGCCAGGCTTTGCTCTTGGGAGTCAATTTGTGATTGTGGATATAACCTTAAAGAGGCAGGTAATTCAATTATTGTATAAGTAGAAAGCAAAATACTTTTTTAAAAAGTCAGTGGGAATACATTTATTTATTAAAATACTTTTTTAGTTACAATCAATAAAAAATTTCCTTATTTTTGTGGATATAATCTTAAGTAGATAGATAATTTATTTATTATATATCATAAGACGAATACTTTTTAAAAAAAAACTCAATGGAAATACTTTGTTTATAAATTTAAAAAAGGAAAGAAAAAGGAGCAGAAAAAAATATTTGAAGACATAATGGCCAAGAATTTTCCAAAATAATAAAACACAACAGACCACAGGTCCAAGAAACTCGGAGAACTCTAGGCAGGATTAAACAGATACGGATATTCACATTATACTCACACTTAGGCATGTCTTGGTCAAGCTGCTTATAGTGCAATCGGGTTGTCAGGCTGATCCATCCATTATGAAGTTCCCCAAAGACTTGCATGTTGTTCTTCTAGCAGCCATTGATGACCACTGTCTAGGTCCACTAATATTTCTGGGATTTTTCTTCCCAATCTCTCCTAAAGCAAATAAACCATTGGAGATACCATTTTAATTTCCCCTTTTTCCCCTTGCTAACACTGGATCTTTCTTTTATTCTAACTTTGGAGGGGGGCGGGCATGAGAATTTTAATTTATGGCTAGAATTTTTTTTTTTTTTTTTTTTTTTTTGCTGTCATGTTATGAGTGAGAGTTAGTTAGGGAACTGAAAAACAAATATGAATCTCACAATGGTAGAACTAGGCTCTGTGGATATCAGAATGATTAAATTGAGTACACATTTTATTAGACATTTTTACAAACATCTCTTCCTTTGAAAAGTTCTTTTGTTAGGAGACTATATTAGAAAATCTTTTGGGAAGCAAACAGTCCATAAGATGGATTAAATTGAATTCCATGAATCAAAGCTTGTTTCATTTGGCTGACAGGCAATTGAAGTGGCGGTAATGGTAATATTATTTTTAGTGTTTCTTATTTTAATTCTTCATTTTAAGATCTTGGGGTAGGTGGAAAAGTTTTTCTTTAAAATTGAGTATTGCCTACATAAATAATTTCCCATTCCTGTGTGCACATTCATTCATTCCTGTGCCTTGAGTCCTGAGGTCCTAACCGACCTAGTGGACCATGGTGCCATACTTAGGGTATTTATATTTCTTGGTTTGGCTTTGTTGGCTCCTCAGGTTATCCTACCCTGCGAATAGAGAAAAACGACCTAAGAAGTGTCACTCTTTTGGAGGCCAAAGCTAAGGTGAAGGACATAGCCATCTCCAGGGAGAGGATAACTCTAAAAGATGTACTCCAAGAAGGTATTTATTATCTCAAAATCAGGTTTTCACAGAAGACTTCATGTTAGCACTAACAAATTTTTTGTTTCTAATTTTAAGAATTTGATTTTATGTCTAAGGATAGAAAGCAGTGCATAATTTATTTCCTTTATAAAACTGATTTTATTTTCTCCTTCTTTAGATCTTTAATTCAACTTAGTAGGGCTTTGTTGTAATTCTTGATTTTCAAGTATATTGAAGCACTTATATTAATGCTTGTTCCCTTTAAAGTATATTTTCTTTCCGTTTAGTTCTTATTTAAAGATGATCACAACCTAGCAGGCCTCTTTGAAACATTCTAAGTAATTTTCTCTGTGGCATATAGTGTGGGGTTCCAGCAAAAGGAGCATGCATGGGCTTTGGAGTTACACCCAACTTCCAGTTCCATTCCTACAACCTTGGAGAAATCACTTCATATATTCTGTGTCCAATTTTCTCTTCTGTAGATTTGGACTACCCGTTCTACTCTTAGGCTAGTTACGATGAAATGATGCACATTGAATGAACTAACACATTTAGGTGTTTGATAGATATTAGTACTCTTTCCTTCCCCACTTGTTGGTCCTTGCTTTGAGTTTTAGGATATTGATGGGAGAGATGCTGAAAGAAGAGGACAGAAGTTAATAATAAATACTTCGTTGAGCTCTTCAAGTTGTTAAATACGGAGTTACACTTTCCCCACCCCACCCCATAATTCGGTTAGGAATGTTTGGGATACGTGAGTCATTTGAATTTATCTGTTGGTTGGGATGCAGTAGGTCAATCACAGCTAGTTGGGGATCTTAAACTGTCCCCAGTGGCAAATAGTAATTAACAGAAGCAGATTTTTTGTGTATGTTTTTAAATGCGTGAGAATAGCCCATTTTTCTCCTTTGTCATTGTGTTGAGGCTAAGCCCAGAAATTCAGATGCCTCTGTGGATACCCTGCTGCTGAGCTTCAGTGCTCCTGGCTGTATCACTGGTTTATTTAGGATAATTCAGAAAGAATTCTCATGTACTTGTGAGATCTGGTATTTCTGAAAGCAAATTATCTCTTTTTAAAAAATACATATTTTTATTTATTTCAGAGAGAAAGGGAGAGGGAGAGATAGAAACATCAATGATGAAAGAGGATCATTGATTGGCTGCCTCCTGCATGCCCCCTTACTGGGGATCGAGCCCACAACCTGGGCATGTGCCCTTGACCGGAATCAAACCTGGGACCCTTCAGTCTTTAGGCCAATGCTTTATCCACTGAGCCAAACCAGCTAGGGTGAAAGCAAATTATTTCTTAGTAACAAAGAACTTCTAACAGTCATTAAAAAAAACAAAGATTTGGGTCTTCTTACCCCAGAGCTATAGTAATGTTGTTGATCACATATACCCTTGTTATGTTTAAGTTATATTGTGCCAGAAAGTTTTGTACTTATAATTTTATGAAGGTTATTTTATGATCTCTTTCATTTCTTTCCCGTTTAGGTACTTTTGGGCGTATTTTCCATGGGATTTTAATAGATGAAAAAGATCCAAATAAAGAAAAGCAAGCATTTGTAAAAACAGTTAAAGGTAGGAATTTTTCCATACTATTTCCATAATGGTTTCCTGTCTAAGGTGGCTTATGCCAGCTAAATTCTGCCTTAAATTCTCAGTGTGTGCCAGACCTTTATAAATCAGTCTATGTTAATTTAGCTCATATGAGACTATTAAAGAGTTTTGGGTAGTTCTCATCCAGGTATAGAAAATAGAAGTCTAATAAATTAAGACCTTAAACATTTATTAGATATTACTCAGGCTTTTAGTTAAACTGCATCCACTTGACTTCATTATTGCTACATATAATATTGTAGTTTTCCTAAGTTAAAAGTCTTTGGTTTTCACCCTTAAAAAAGCACATTGTTAAAGGGGGTGAGGAGGAGTAGAAGAGAGCATAGGGTGGATAAATGTTGACAGGAGACTTGACTTGGGGTGGTGAATACATTATACAATATACAGATGATATGTTATAGAATTATACACTTGAAATTTACATCATTTTATTAACCAATGTCACCCCAATAAATTCAATTAGAAAAACATTGTTAATAATTTTCCCTCCTCTCTCTCCACCTGCCCAGTACTGAACACTATAAAGAAAAAAGATGAGCCCTGGCTCAGCTGGTTGGAGCATCGTCCCATGCGCCGAGGGGTTGTAGGTTTGATTCAGTTCCCAGTCAGAGCACATATAACAGGCAACCCATTAATGTTTCTCTCTCTCTCTCTCTCTCTTTCTCTTTCTCTCTTTCTCTCTTTCTCTTCCCTTTCCTCTCTTTCTAGAATCAATAGAAATATATCCTCAGGTAAGGATTTTTAAAAAAAAGGATGACCCACTGTTCCTTATGTGAATTTCATTCCTCCTGCCCCTGCCTTTGCTACATAATGCTGCAGAAAATATCCATATCCATGTGGCCATGTGTGGGTATGTCTTGGTATAGTTTTGCGTGTATAGCCATAGTTGGGCTTGGCTGCTCCAAGAGATACTACATTTAAAATTTTGAAATATATTGCCAGATTGTTTTCTAAAAGGTATACTGTAGTACTACTTTATATTTCCATGAATATATTAACCACTTGGAGAAATGTGATACCTACTTTTTCAATTATTGATTTATATCAAAATTTTAAAAGATTTTTTTTATTGAAATTTTTTAGAGAGAGAGGAAGAAAGAATGAGAGAAATATCAATGTGAGAGTGAAAGAAACATTGATCATGCAGCTGCCTCCTGCACGAACCCGACCAGGGATCAAGCCCAAAACTTGGCCATGTGCCCTGACTGGGAACCAAACTGGCCACTCCTCAGTGCATGGAATGGTGCCCAATCAACTGAGCCACACTGCTAGGGCATGATTTACATATATTGTTTAATTAGAGATTTCCTAACAAAATATATTAGAATATTATTTATATATGGCTTATTCCCTAATATTAATAAACTAGAGGCCTGGTGCATGAAATTCATGCACGGGGTGGGGTGTGTCCCTCAGCCCAGCCTGCACCCCCTCCAATCTGGTAGGATCGGGCCTAAACGGGCAGTCGGACATCCCTCTCACAATCCAGGACTGCTGGCTCCCAACTGCTCGCCTGCCTGCCTTCCTGATTGCCCCTAACTGCCCTGTTTTCCCCTAACTGCCCTCCCCTGCAGGCCTGGTCACCCCGCAACTGCTCTTCCCTGCAGGCCTGGGTTCCCCCCAACTGCCCTTCCCTGCAGGCCCGGTCACCCCCAACTTCCCTCCTCTGCTGGCCTGGTCACCCCTAACTGCCCTCCCCTGCAGGCTTGATCGCCCCCAACTGTCCTCCCTTGCAGGCCTGGTCCCTCCCAACTGCCCTTCCCTGCTGGCCTGATCACCCACAACTGCCCTCCCTTGCAGACCTGGTCCCTCCCCTGCTGGCCATCTGTGGCGGCCATCTTGTGTCCACATGGGGGCAGTCATCTTTGACCACATGGGGGCAGCCATCTTGTGTGTTGGAGTGATGGTCAATTTGCATATTATTCTTTTATTAGATTAGATAGGATTAGATAGGATAGAGGCCTGATGCACAGGTGGGGGCCGGCTGGTTTGCCCTGAAGGGTGTCCCGGATCAGGGTGGGGGTTCCCTTGGGGTGTGGGGTGGCCTGGGTGAGGGGCCTGTGGTAGTTTGCAGGCTGGCCACGCCCCCCGGTGACCCAAGCGGAGGCCCTGGTATCTGGGATTTATTTATCTTCTATAATTGAAACTTTGTAGCCTTGAGCGGAGCCAAGCCTCCTGCTTGTTCCATGGCTGCAGCCATTTTTGTTGGGATTTATTTATCTTCTATAATTGAAACTTTGTAGCCTTGAGCAGAGGCCAAGGCAGGCCAGGGCTGGGGAAGCTTGGCCTCCTCCATCACCAGGGGCAACTCAAGCCTCCTGCTCTCTCCAGCTCCGTGGCTGCCGCCATTTTTGTTGGGATTTATTTATCTTCTATAATTGAAACTTTGTAGCCTTGAGCTGAGGCCAAGGCCAGCCAGAGCAGGCGGAAAGCTTGGCTTCCTCCATCGCTGGGGGCAACTCAAGTCTCCTGCTGTCTTCATGGCCACAGCCATCTTGGTTGGGTTAATTTGCATATTTGCTCCTGATTGGCTGGTGGGCGTGGCTTGTTGGTGTAGCGGAGGTATGGTCAATTTGCAAATTACTCTTTTATTAGATAGGATTAAATACTAGTAAGACTTTAAAACATTAGAATTTTAATTATTTATAATTGATGTTTCTAAGAGCTTAAATAATTCTTAGTATTTAAGAGAAAGAAAAATGTAGTAATTTATAAGGTGCTTAATGTCTGACACTGATATAGATTGAGATGACAAGATATTAATTTTGAAAAAACAAATTCATTTTGAATGCAGAAATTGAGGGAAAAATTCAATTCAGTTTTATGAATAGGAGCTGACAACTTTATGAAGTTTACAAAGTTGGTTTGTAAGAACTTGTTTCTAAATTTACTTAAAGGGATTCATTGAAAGCATGTTTATTGTTTCTAAAAAGTTGAGTTGTACTAATCTAACAAAAATTCTTTGGGATTTGAATTTGATTCTTTGAATTTAGCAAAATTGCTTGTTTAAGGGTGGTACAAACACACACTCACACTTTTTATCTTTTCTAAGTAGATGGTTTAACTCACTATATTGTTCAGTGTTTATATTATTCACCCACTTTTTCTAGCCCCAAAATAATTTTAAAGGTTAACATTTAAATCAGGTCCCACCAGATTTTTTGCCTAGTTTTTTTTTTTTTTTTTTTTTTTTGAAGGGTGAGTGTCTTTATTGATTAAGGTATTACATATGTGTCCTTATCCCTCCATTACTGCCTAGTTTTGAGGGGTAGTGTACATAGTACTCTTCGTAAATATAAACTTTGAACTCTAAATTTAATAACCATTGCCTTTGGTTACACTTTCCCCATTTTTTAAGGAAACATTTCCCCTTAATTATAATATTTCTTCTGGGCTTTATAAATATTCTTTGGACAGTTTAGACTGGGCTGTTATTAATTTGTTCTGAATGAATCTCGAATTAACAAAAGAGATTTCTGTACAGAATTGGGTTGATATAGGATTGGAAGGGGAGAAAGAAGGAAATAATAGTGATAAGAAAACACAATGTGGATACTGGGACTGTTTCACAAGATAAGATTTCTCTTTCCGTATGCACTTGAATTGGAGTCACTTGCTTGGTTCTGCGCCGAACTACTGTAATGACAATGTTCTTTTTGAGCCAGGCGGAAACAAGAGAAAGCACAGTGAGTCCTCAGCCAATATATGGTCATGATTTGCTTGGAAACAAAGAGGAAGTGCTTTGACCACAGCCCTCACTTCCAAATTGTTAGAGAACTTCACGTGATTTTCTCTGTGATTTATTTTTTTACAATGTTATGTTTATCTCTTAATTAAGCCTATATGTAACTGAAAGTACTTTCACAAATCTGTATGCTTTGTTACATGCTACACAATTAAAAGTGCAGCTTAAATGCAAAAATATATGTTTTGAAATGATCATTGACTTTTACCGTAGGGCAAACTTTGGCTTAAAAAATTCAGTTTTGCACAGACACTTAATAGATATTCCAATATAAATTTCTAGAGATTAAAGTTAGGAATCTGAATATTTCACACAGGATTGCAAAATTGAATTTAATAAAATAAATGAATTAATTTGAGGTATTTTTGTGTTAAGTTCTTATATAATAGCTAATCTTTTGTAACTTGTGAATGTGTTTTTTAATATCATTTTGTTCTTTCGTAGTTTTTACAATGTGCATTATTTTATGGTATTCTTTTCAAGTGTATCCATCTTGAAAATAGATCTTTCAGTATTTAAAATTAAAAGACTAGGACTAGACTGGAAAAGGGATCCAGGAAAATTATTTTTTCTTAATAAGTGGGTAAAATTATTTTTTCTCCAATTCAGTATTTTCTTAGATTATCATCCAGTTCAGGTATTTCTTACTTAATAGAACATGTTTATATCAAAGCTAAGAACTGGAAAAATATTATGCACAAAAATGACATATCCTGAAATTACCTTTTGTTCTATTTGGGTCTCTGTACCAGTTAATGGGAAGGTGGTATATGCTTACCAACTGCTGTGGACCTCCAATGATTACTAGTTTTTTGTTTGTTTTTTTTAAATATATTTTATTGATTTTTTACAGAGAGGAAGGAAGAGGGATAGAGAGTTAGAAACATCGATGAGAGAGAAACATCGATCAGCTGCCTCCTGCACACCTCCTACTGGGGATGTGCCCGCAACCAAGTTACGTGCCCTTGACCGGAATCGAACCTGGGACCCTTCAGTCCGCAGGCCGACGCTCTATCCACTGAGCCAAACCGGTTTTGGCGATTACTAGTTTTTGATCCTAAAAACATCCTGCCAGCCCCCAAATAGTCTGGCTATAATTTTGTTAAAAATTATTTAGAATACAGAGAGACTAATAATACATTTACTGAGTGATCCTAAATGTTTAGTAGTTTTTAGACAACTAGAGTTTATTTCACTGGACATTGGTGTGGATCACCGTTTCCAAAGAAGTACCAAGCATTCCACATCCTTGGCTTTTTGTCCATGTATTTGACATTCCGACAAAAGTCTTAACTAAGTGAAGCTTCCTGGGAAGGGGACACTAATAACAAGTCGTGGGAGAGGGAAGAAAATGAAACATCTGTTAGAGTTGAAAGTAAATGAAATTCGCAATTTATCAGCTTTAAGGAGTGAATGTGACATGTAATCCTAGTGCCTGAGCTCAGTGGTACAGATTTTACTGTTGGTTCTGCATTTTACTAGGTAGGGCTGGGATATGGATCTTGGCTTTGCCAGTCTTTATATCTTCTCCTCCCTCTAATGCTGCATTGGTCAGAAGCTTTGTAAATTATTATTACTATTTTTACTGTTGACAGTAAAAACTATTTTTATGGTTTCTTTGAAAGTGTTTTTAAAGATATACTTTACTCTTATGTTTTTGGCATCTAAGACCTTTTTTTTTTAATGACACTCATTTTTAATTTTATAATGAAAATATACTTTATGCTTACTGGAAATGTTCCTTTCAAAGAGTGGAGAAATGCCTTCTCTTTAATTTTTTTTCTTATTGATTTGTATAAACTCTTTAAAGAAGGGGGACAGAAAGGAAATTAGCCCTTTGTGTGCCTTATGTGTTGCAGATATTCTTCCAGTCTGTTATTAACTTCTCTACTTTGTTTATAGATCCTTAATTTCTAACTTTTATGTAGTCAAATTTATTTTTAATGACTTCTGTTAGTGTTGACCTATTCAACAAGACACTACCTACTGCAATAGAATTTTAAGCAAGACCTATTTAAATTTACTTGAGACAGTTATTTACTAATAGCAGAGAATAGTAATGCATATGTACATATAGTATTGTCATTCAAGATAATGTCTTTTTCTTGACGTAGATCAAGCTTCTGAAATTCAGGTGACAATGATGCTCACTGAAAGTTGTAAGCTGCGAGGCCTCCATCACAGGTGAGAGGAAAAACCACCAGCACTTAATAAGCATGGTGGCATTATATTTCACATTTTTATTTTAAGAACATTGTGATGTGTTCTGAATTCAATAGTGTCTTTTTGGATAGTTTGGGGTTTTTTTTTTTCTGAGTATAAAAGGGAAATGATACTCATAGCATAAAATTTAAAAATGCAGAAAAGTCTATACAAGAGCTTGTGAGCCCACATCTGGATAATCAGAGCTAAGCATTGGAGAGTTTATACATATTTATGTGCATATTTCCCTTTAAAAATAGAATAATGATAATACATGTGCTAAAAAAACTTGGTTATGAAATTTTTGAACCTAGAGAATGCTAAAGTCAAGAATAATAAACACAAAAAGACTGGCTCCTAAATTCATTGTTAGTTATTAACATTTTGCCATTTTTATTTGCATTTGTACATATAAGTGTATGTGTAACATCTGTCTAGATAGATGATAGATATTTGTGAGTGTGGAAATATTTTAAAGTAAATTGGACATCTTAACACTTTCGATGCATTTAAAAGAATATTTTTCTATATAATCATATACTATTATTATCCTTAGCAAGGTTAACATGCTTCTTGGAATAACAAAACAAGATCTAACTTTTCATGTCAGTCACTATAAAATCATGTCCACATTTAAAAAGGCTACTTAGTAGTTCATTAAGTCAGTGTACTACCACATTTTATTTAACCAATCTCTTGTTAGGTCATAGTATGATTTTTGTTGTTGTTGTTGTTAATCCTCACCCGAGGATATTTTTCCATTGATTTTTAGGGAGAGTAGAAGAGAGAGGGAAAGACAGAGAGAAACATCGATGTGAGAGAAACACATCGATTGGTTGCCTCCTGCAAGAGCCTCGACCAGGGCCTGGGCCAGGGAGGAGCCTCCATCCAAGGTACGTGCCCTTGACTGGAACCAAACCCGGGACCCTTTGGTCCGCAGGCCAATGCTCTATCTACTGAGCCAAACTGGGTAGGGTGGTCATAGTATGATTTTTAAAAAGATAGTTCTATATGAAGAGCTTTTAAAAATATATTTTATTGATTTTTAGAGGGAGAAAAAGAGAGGGAAAGAGAAAAACATTGGTATGAGAGTAGAACATGATCAGCTGCCTCCGGAATGCCCCTGCTGGAATCAAACCTGAAATCTGGGCATATGCCCTGACTGGGAATCGAACCAGCAACCTTTTGGTGCATGGCATGACACCCAACCAACTGAGCCACATCAGCCAGGGCTAAAGAGCTTTTTTGAAAGCTTGGTATTAGTCCTCTTCAGAGAGCTATAACAAAAAGCTTTTACCTTCTGAGCCAACACAATAGCTGTTGGTGTGAATGAATCAAAATTACACTTTTTTTAAAATCAGATCAGCAAAAAGTGTTTTTTGGGGTGCCGCGGAATTTTAGTAATTTATGTGTGCCACTAGATGAAAAGGTTGAGCATCGCTGCCTTCCAGCTCTGACTGCAAGGACACTCAGGAAGACTGAGAGCTGGATGCAGTTCTTGTCTAAGTTCCCACAGAATCCACCCTTCTTCCACCTTGTTCTTCTCTACGGCACTTGCTTCTGCCCTTATCCACTCTTCTTAGATCCCAGACCTTCCTCCTCATGCTCCTTTACTTTATGAAATGGGTGGAATGAAGAGCAGCCATTTGTACCTTGAAACATTTTCGTGCTACTTGTTACCTTTCCCAGAGGGGATTTTAATCCTCTGATGATAGAAAAATGATGTGATCTCCTCTAGCAAACTTGCTGTGCCTGGATAAATGCCTTAAACTCTGCTCAGGGAATTTCAGGCATGAGGAAAGGAGCAGAGGAATAATTTTGGGGGAGGTGGTGGTAAGAGATCGGGCACCTCTTTACATCCCCCCTGAAATGCTCATTTAATCCTGAGTGCAAACTTGCTGTAGTCACTTCAGTGTGCATGGGACTTGCAGGAGTTTTCATCTCCCTTCTGCTCCCTTTTGTTCCCCTGGGAGGAAATGTCCAGGGGAAAGTATGAGGGTTTTGGAATCAGATAAAGATTTGCCTTTTATTCTTTGTGTACTTGCTTTTTGACCTTGACAGATTACCTAACCTCTCTCTTCACTTCTGCCTGTGAAGTGGACTCATCGTCACTGCCACTCTCAGGCGGTAGTGCAAGCAGAAGCCTTAGGGAGAGGTTACCGCACACAGGCTTACTTACTGAGTCCACATTTCCCCAGCTCCTCGAGCCAGTGCTTTCCCTGCACACACAGGGGAGCCCACAGCCTTCATGTACACACTGATGGTCAGGCTACAATTACGTGATGATGGATTTAGAGGAGATATACGTATGCTCAATTGAGACAGTTTAGGAAATGCAGAAAAGCAAGTTAGAACTGATCCAGAGTCCCACACTCAAAACAACTCCTTAATCGTGGCATCTTTCTGTGCAGTTTTATACCACCACCCCCCTCATGACTGTAATTATCCTGCAAACAGGTGACTTTTGTGTCTTGCTTTCCTATGAGATCAGCTTTTACTCACATTCTCATAACAGCTCTTGTTGACCGTTTTCTTGATACATACTCTCCTATTGTTTGGGTGTGCTCTCCTTTACTTACTTTTTGGACATTCAAGTTGTTTGCAACTTTCTGCAATTAATATTAATTGTCCTTGCTCTTGTAGCTTTTTTTCTTTATTAAACATGTTTGGAAGCAGATTATGTTAAGGAACAGGAATGTTTTTAAAGCTATATTATTTCTGTGTTTATCAACTATTTATTAAATGCTTGCTTTCTGTGATATAAAATATGAGGCATTAGGTGTAAAAATAAGAGTCCGTGTTATTTTTTGCCTTCTAGGAGTTTTCAGCTTAGTGGGGAAGATAAGGTAATTATATAAGAAGTTATATAACTGTGGGAAAAATTAATGGTTATTTCCAGATGCCAATTAGGCAATAAGGTGAAATGTATTTATTGTGCCATAGAAATTAAAAAAGTAAAATTGTTTTCCACATGCTTAACTTTGCACATTACAGCAACGTTTTATGGTTGGTGGGATTCCTATGTTCTTAGTATGAGAACTAAGGCCCAAAGAGATGGTTGCACAGAGAGTTAATGGTAAATTATGGATTTGGAAATTGGATTCTAAATACCATGTGACCAGCTAAGAACATCTTGTTTTTTGTGACAGTTTCAGCCCCTTAAAGACCTTTCTTTCTTTCTATTATTATTATTTATTTTTTTAAAATTGTTTGAAGTATTACAAATGGTAGTACATGTGTCTCCTTTTTTTTTTCTTTTCCCCATTGACCTCCCCCCGGCCTCCCCTTCCCCCCAGTACATGCCTTTACCTGCCGCCCCCCCCCCACTGTCTTTTATCCATTGGTTATGCTTATATGCATGCGTACAAGTCCTTCGGTTGATCTCTTACAGCCCCCCCCCCCAACCTCCTCTGCCTTCCCGCTGTAGTTTGACAGTCTGTTCAATGCTTCTTTGCCTCTGTATCTATTTTTTTCCCCTTTTCTTTCCTTTAAAAAATCTTGCCTCTGCAGACTAGAAATAAACGTATAATAACAAAAAATGTTTGAGTCCCAATTTCAGTGTCCAACAGTTCTGAGTCCCCGTTTCAATGTCAAACAGTTCCTTAAGTGTACATGTCAGCAATGATATCTGGATGGTGGGCACACGGTGGCTATGCAGGTCCGAACCTCTCTGGTTTGGTCCTAGGCAACCTGCTGCGTTGCACAGCTGTTGACTGCTAGCGTGGCAAGGCGTCGTCAGCGTCTTCCATCTCTGGACTGTTTCTCCTCTTGTCTTCGTGGTTGGAGCAGACCTGTCAATTCCTCTCTGTTGCAGGAATCCACATGGTCTTGGAGTTGTTTTCTGAAAATATACAAACATATTCTCAACCAAAAGTAAATGAAGGAATCTTTTCTATATAATTGATTTGGGATCCTTTTTATTTTTGCCCAAACGATTTTTCTTTGTCTTATTTAGACACCATGTGTGTTTTTCATGGGTGTCTTGCTGTTAGCATTACAAATGAAAATTAATTTTGTAAGGTAAAAGTTTTCTAGATGTAATTTACTTATAGGATATTTTTCCTTACATGATATTACCCTACTATCCCCCCCTTTTTTGGTTAATGGAGGCTTTTGTAAATTTTATAATGCAGTCTTGATAACTTTAAATTTTAATTTTTTGCACAAAAATATGACTGCTTTAGTTTCATTGCATGTTCAGGAATTTTACCATGAGATGAACTACCAATAGAAATTTTAGTTGCCACTTTAGGAACAGCTTTTTGTCCAGTATAAAGACCTTCTTGATTGTCATATTCTTGTCCACAGTCTGCATCAGGACTTTTTTTTTTTAAGTGTGATGATGGACAGAATCGGGTATTATCATAATATGCTCATAGTCAAACATTTGTCTCTAATTATCCTTTAGAGTAAAGATTTAGTGTGGCCCGATGTGTCTTCGGAGAATCCAGTCCACAGGAAGCAGCTTTGAGCTTATAACTTTCCCTATCGAGAGAGTGCATCTATGAGAAATGTTGAAGTCTAATTTAAAGGAGCATTTATAATTTTATATTTTTAATGGTAATCATGTTTCTAAGTACATATGTTAGAGATAATTCTTATTTTATTTTAGGTTTTCTTTATTTTATTGCTTTTTATTACAAATAAGCCCCTGAAGTTTTAAGTTTCACTTGTATTTCTCCTGATTTCTGATTATTTTATAGAAATCTTCTTCCTATTACCCATGTGTGTATAGAAGAAGGAGAAAAGCCCATGGTGATATTGCCTTACATGAATTGGGGGAATCTAAAATTGTTTTTACGGCAATGCAAATTAGTAGAGGCCAATAATCCTCAGGTGAGAAAATTTGCCAAATACCAGTTATTTACCAGTAGTTTCTGATATTGTATTTGAAAGCAGATGTTTACATTCTTAACTATAATCTGTGTGAAGGCCTGCAAAAAGAAACTCAAAGTGAATCAGATGATGTTTATAACCTGTTGGTCTGGAGGAAGATTGCTTTATGATTCCTGCCTAAAGGTGTACACTTTGCTGATGCTCAAGTTTTTCTTTGTATACCTATTGTGTGTTTATTTAGAATCACCTCAAAATCTCTGTAACACCTTCCCAGTCATTTCTCTAATAACTCTTGAAGGTACTTGAACTAGGTCTCCCTTCTAGGCTAGGAAACAGGCCTATTTAGTCCATATTCAGAGCCATTGGTCCATATTGTACCAAAAGCTGGTGATGACTGGAGGGTGTATTTTTAATATGCTCGGCTGTAAGATGTTAGTCATGTAAGCGTTTCTTTCTCTGCACTACTTGTGCCATAGCTGTGAAGCATTAGTCAGATTGCAAACGCATCTTGATGGTAGTGGTGCTAAAACCTAGTAGGTGTTTGCTGCCACTGTATCTTGTAGCCCCATTAAGTTTGTTTCAAGATGTATAATAATTTACTTATTATGGTTGTCAGGAGAACATGGATTCAGAGGCTGCATTGAGTATTTGGCTTAATACATTTGACATGCTTTGGAAACAGACAGGATTAAAGCTGGTTCCTAACCAGTGGTTGGAGGCTAAAGCCCCAGCATCACTTGGGGAAGAATGTCGTTCCTCTGCCCATAGTACTGGCATCCTGGCTCCAGGGAGCACACCAGTGTGGAGAGAGCTGTAGGCTTGTAGTCGTTTGAAAATGACCCCTAGGGGATAATCTCCTACTAAAAACTATTTAAAAAGAAAAGAACTGGTTATTGAGTAATAAGCATCTGAAATGTTACCTTGTGTGTTCAGCATTGAGCAGACACTTATGAGTAGCTAGCTGCTCTGTGTGCTGGATGCTGGGGAGATATACCTAACAGATGAGAGAAATAAATGGTAAATTATTTTACAGAGTAAGGACTATAGTAGATATAAGTACAGGGAATATATTCTTAGTCAAAAAGTAGCTTTAAAAAAACGGTGTAAGTATTAAAAGTATTTTGGGATAGAGTGGGATTATGGAATAAAATAAGCAGCTGCCATGATAATTTTTGTGCTAACTGCAAACATTGTCATTTTCTGTTCCCACAGGCAATTTCTCAGCAAGACCTGGTACACATGGCTATTCAGATTGCCTGTGGAATGAGCTATCTGGCCAGAAGGGAAGTCATCCACAAAGACCTGGCTGCTAGGAACTGTGTGTAGGTGCCACGGGCTCATCACTGTCATCCGATGTTTAGTATTCCTTGGATTTGGGGTTCTTTCCAGAAATCATAGTGGGAATTATGTTGTGTTTAAGAGTAACTGTGACCTATATTTTTTAAATACTCTGATTGCATTTGATATTTGTATCTTTACTTTTCAGCATTGATGACACGCTTCAAGTTAAGATCACAGACAATGCCCTCTCCAGAGACTTGTTCCCCATGGACTACCACTGTCTGGGGGACAATGAAAACAGGCCAGTTCGGTGGATGGCTCTGGAAAGTCTGGTTAATAATGAGTTCTCCAGCGCTAGTGATGTGGTAAGTGCTCGGGCCTGGATTTCAACAAAATGGAAACAAGGCTTTCTGTTTTATTATTATTATTATTATTATTATTATTATTACTACTACTAGAGGCCTGATGCATGAAATTCATGCAAGGGACTCAGCCCTCACAGCAACAGCTTCATCCAGAAGGTCGTCTGGACGGTCGTTCTGCTGTTCAGTCTAATTAGCATATTAGCTCTTTATTTTATAGGATTATTATTATTGAAATCTAGTAACTTTTCCCTGAAATTTTTCATTGAGAAAGCAAGTGTAGTTAGCTCAGTCAGCCAGTTTATGGAGAGAAGCTGTGACCCAAACCATGGTCCATTATTGTGTGGCATCTCACATTTACCCCATAAGGAGCACTGTTAACACTATGGGGTAGGCAACTACGATTCTCTCAGTATTAAAGGTAACAACATTGAGGCTTAGAGAGGTTAAAATATTTGATTATTCTTATTTTCTTATTGAAGTCTCAGAATGACCAAGTGGTTCCAAGATCACAAAAATTTACTGCTTTCTTTTTTAAAATGACCTAAATATTACAACCTGTGTCATTTATAATTCCTCAGATGTCATTCTTTCCCTCTATCAGCTTCTGGGTGGTCTGCCCACTCGAGCAGATCACGAAGTAGGTGGGATTCTTTATACTTAATGTTCAGTTTCAGAAGTCACATCTACTTATGGGTATTTTGCAGGCATTTTTAAGTTCTGTCACTTTTTAATCTGTTTTGAAAGATGAATATATTTTCCTGTCTCTTTATTGTAGTGAATATTCAGAGGTTATCTTAAACTGCAGTTAAGGTAGGTGTAAGTACAAGCAGCTATGGAAACATATTTTTGGTCACAAAGTAGCTTTTAAAACATTCAGAGTGTAGGTAAAGAAATATTTTGGTATAGAATAGAATCGTGGAATAAAATAAAGAGTTGTGCCCGGCTGGTGTGGCTCAGTGGTTGAATAGTCGACCCATGAACCAGGAGGTCATGGTTCGATTCCCGGTCAGGGCACATGCCTGGGTTGGGGGCTTGATTCCCTGGGGGTGTGCAGGAGGTAGGTGGTCAATGATTCTATTGTTGTTTCTCTCTCTCCCTCTCCCTTCTTCTCTAAAATCAATAAAAACATAATTTAAAAAAGAAGCAATTGCCATCGTAATTTTTGTGCTAACTGCAAACACTGAATGATCAGTGATATCTGTTAGTGTTACATGTAAAATCTTAATAGAATAATTTGTTTCAAAGTTACAACTGTAAAAAATGGGCTTACTATATCATTATATATTGTTTCTCATTTTATTTATAGTATCGAGTTATCCTTTTACTTCTACTAGTAAGTGTGTGTGCTTTAAGGATTACTCTTTTAACGCACTCTTTTCCTCAATGGATTAGTATCCTGTGGCCGCTGTAACAAATTACAACAACCTTGGTGGTTTGCAGTGACAGAGATTTATTCTCTCAGAGTTGAGTTCTGGAAGCCAAATGTTTGAAATCCAGATGCAGGCAGGGCTGTGCTTCCTCCAGAGGCTCTCAGAGGCAAACCTTCCTTGCCTCTCCCAGCTTCAGGGGGCGGTTGCCGTTTCCTGGTTTGGGGCTGCCTCTCCCTGCTGCATATTCAGGTCACTTTCTCCTCCCTGTGTGTTTGTCTCTCAAAACTCTCTCTGCCTCTCATAATGATGGATACGATTGTATTTAGGACCCAGCTACATAAGCTAGGATAAGCTTCTATTCTCAATGTCTTTAACTTAATCACTTTTTTTGCCACATATTACAAGTCTCAGGGGTTTGAATGTGGACATATCTTTGGGCCATCTTTCAACGTACTACATTCAGTAATTGAAATTATTTAAGACTTCCGTATTGAAAACCTGATATTTTAATTTAAAATCTTTGACATTAGAATGAGTTGATAAGGGGAGAAACCCTCTCTTGTTAATTAAAATCTGATTACCTTTTTTTCTTTTTCAAAGGTGAGGTTAGCTATTTGATAATAGGGTGCCTTTTTTATATACCAAGTGTCTTGATTAAATGTGTTCACTTGATGTGGGTGAACAATTTACTTACATTGTCTTTTGCCTTTTTTCTGTAAATTAAGGTCTTCTGTTGTGCATATCTTCAAAAGACTTTGTGTTTTTTTTTAAATATATTTTTATTGATTTTTTACAGAGAGGAAAGGAGAGGGATAGAGAGTGAGAAACATCAATGAGAGAGAAACATCGATTCAGCTGCCTCTTGCACACTCCCCACTGAGGATGTGTCCGCAACCAAGGTACATGCCCTTGACCGGAATCGAACCTGGGACCCTTCAATCCGCAGGCCGACGCTCTATCCACTGAGCCAAACCGGTTAGGGCCAAAAGACTTTGTTTTAATTTAATTTAAAATCAACCACTCTCAGGGGAAAAAACGGACGTATCTGACACTTGTCATAGGGGCAGAGTAAATATGAGTGATGATGAGGAAGGGAGGTTTTCCTTTAGGAGCAGCTGCACAAGTTCACATCCAGTCTCTTAGATCTGAACCCTAAGGGCTCAGCTTGTATTCTCATCTGTTTTCTCAGAGCTTTCATAATGGAATAAAACTTCTCTAACATTGTCAAGAAGTTACAATTTCAAGTAAAACCGTGCAAATATGCAAAGCATCTGAAGAAAACGTGGAACTTTTCTTTAGTGGGGAGGGTTGCTTTTTTGTTTTTTATTTTTCTCAAATAATATAAAAAGAGAAAACAGAATTGGAATTTCGGCCAGCACACAGCCGCTGTATTGAATGACAGTAAGGACCAACTGTACTTGTTTTTAGGGTGCTTGTTTTTAGGGTTACCAAATCTTTAGTCAGGAGTTCTGAATCATAGCTGGAATTTTTCACCAGTTTCTACATTAAGCAAAACTTTGTTTATAGGGTGTGGGGGGAAACAGGTTTAACTTTGGCTTTAAAACATAGTATTTTTGTTTTGTTTTTAAATATATTCTTACTGATTTCAGAGAGGAAGAGAGAGGGAGAGATAGAAACATCAATGATGAGAGAGAATCATCAATGCGCTGCCTCCTGCATGCCCCCTACTGGGGATCGAGCCCGAAACCCAGGCATGTGCCCTGACTGGGTATCAAACCCTCCCAAATATGTTTTGCCTTGGATAATTGAGGTTTAAAGGAAGAGGAATACCCTTCTGTTTCCTAAGACTATGATGTGGCTGTTAGTGTAAAAATCCTGCTTTTCAGTTTCATAGGATTGAATATTTTTTGAATTCTTATATCAGCCACATCAATGATAATAACAATAAAAATTACTTGATAAAAAGGAAAGATAATTCACCATCCAAATGGAATATGTACTGCTCTTAATGAAGAGATTAAATATAAAGCTGTGTGGCCTGGCTAGTGTGGCTCAGTGGTTGAGTGTCAACCCACGTACCAGAAGGCCACGGTTTGATTCCCAGTCAGGGTACATGCCTGGGTTGTAGGCTCGATCCCCTGTAGAGGACGTGCAGGAGGCAGCCGATCAATGATTCTCTCTCATCATTGATGTTTCTATCTCTCTCTCCCTCTCCCTTCCTCTCTGAAATCAATAAAAACAAACACCGTGTTTTAAAAAAGAAAAATGTGAAACAAATTAAACAGAAATAATGCCATAGATACAGAAAACAAACTGATGGTTCCCCGAAGGGAAGGTAAGTGGGAGGATTAACAGAAAAGGGGAAGGTAATTAAGTACAAAATTCCAGTTATAATTGTTTGGGAGTGTAATGTACAGCATAGGGAATAGTTATTAATAATATTGTAATAACAGCAAAGTTATTAATATTGTAATAACTTTGTGAGGGACGGATGCTTACTAGACTTATTGTGGATCACTTCATAAGGTATATAAATATTGTGTCACTGTATTGTACACCTGAAACTAATATAATATTGTATGTTAACTATAATTCAAAATATATTTAAAAAATAATAGTATAAATCAGAAAAAATGTATAGGTATAATTACGTGGTTTTTTTCTTTATGGATGGAGTTGGGAGTTTAAAAGCTACACTTAATTTTCTGCTTTTGGGCTGAAAAACATGCAGATTCACATGCAAAACAAGTAATATAACCTCACTCCCACCAGAGTCTCTACACATGTAAAATACATATTTTGGGTATAAATGTAACAACTAATTGTATTACTGCCTTGGAGGGGACATTTTCTTTGTCCTTTTAACATTTTTGTATTTTTTTTTATAGTTAAAAACTCTACATGATTTTTTTAGGAATATATTAATGTTTTCCATCGTACAAATAATACATTTTATCTCTGGATTGTGTTTTCACAATTTTTAATGGAAAGATTCTATATTTCAATATGTCAAGATTCTTATAAAGCTAATATCAGCTTCTAACTGTTGAACTTAGGAAATGCACACAACTAGGTTTGACTAGTTATAAATCTCTTTCTAACATTATTTTAAGCTATGATGTCATCATGGGCATTCTTAAGAATTTCTGGATATTGTTTTTATTCTGTTTTCATTAGATGTGAATTCCATCATAGATTTTTTTGGTGACTTTCTTTTCCTTTATTTGAAAATGATTTTTTGATTTATATCTCCGTTGAATTATTTAGCTAATTATAGTATCCAACAATTCTGTTAAAAGACTATCTTTTATTAAGAGACTAAATGCAATCAAGAATGCACAATTAAGAGTTTCGTTCTTGTTGGTTTTCTTGTCTTTATGGTATTACATTGTGTTTAAAAATCATTTTCTTGGGATAAACAAGTCAAGGAAATGGTTTTAATGCTAATCACATCAGTGTGGTTTATGGCCACAAGGAGATCCTTCAAGATATTTGAACAGTTTTTAGGGTGCAGGGCTTCTATACTGTTTATTTTGTAAACATGAAACATTACCTAGAGGAGGGAAATCTATAAAGTTATCTAGGTAGGACATTTATAGCAGAGTGATTCTTATTACTCGTAAGCACTGCCCAGTCCCTTAGAAAGTCATTGCCACGCCCTGAGCAGATCTGAGCAGGAGAAACTCCTATTCATAACTTACCCATGAGGATTGGTCTTTTGACCTAGAACTACTCTAGTATCAAAGACAAAACCATACTTTTCAGAGAATCCTTTTTCCCCCCATCACCATTTTCTCCACTATACCCTTCTTCACCTCCCTACCCCACACAGTCACCATACTGTTATCCGTGTCCATGAGCTCTTTCTCTTTTTTTCCTCAATCCCTCTAGAAAACGTTTTGTTTTATGTTTTATCTTCATTATTAATTTTAGAATAATGCTTAGATGCTTAATATGTATTTGCTGCCATTATGGTTGCAAATTTTATACATCAACAATCTTAGACTTACTGTTTAAATATTAAATTTAGGTTAAGAGGAATTGATATAAAGATATTAAGGAAAAGCTAAAGAGGTGATAGTATTTTTCAGACACTAGGAAATAAAGATTTGAAGTTTAAAATTAAGAAGATATTGTTTAGTTTTATTTAAAAGTATTTATTAGACCTAATATTTCCTGGGAATGAGGAATAAATGGGTTTACTTCAAGAACAGTTACTATATTTTCACAGGTGACTAGTTGCTATTTTTTGATTGAGTAATTGCCCTTGATGTATTTCCTGTACTTGGCTCTCCCTAAGAATAGATATTTTCCTTAAGAGATCTTGTTAACATTCCTGCCCTGCCCTTTGTATGTAACATTCCCTTCAGATAGACCCAGTGCTCTGGTGGAGCAGTGTCTAAGCATCTGGGACAGTGGAGGGACATGCCATAAATAGCAGAAATGTATGACGGCCTGGTAGGCATCCAATGTTGGCTCTTCTGTCTTCCCTAATCACAGAGCCTAGGACAGATTTACAGCATAAGGAGTATCTTTTCAGTCACATGTAATACTGTGCCTAAAGATAGCTGATTTTTGAAGTTGTGTTAGCAACACGTACTAAATTTGATATGTGATGCAATCAATGCATTTTATATAGTCATTGTACATCTGGGTATGCTTGTTTAGCTGGAATAAAAAATATTAGCCACAGTGATAAAATCTGGAGGAGTATTAAGAGTTTTAGTTAATAGATAACATTGAAGAATTATTAAAAGGACCCGATCCCTTCAAGGGTTACTTGTATAAATTTATTGGATCTTAAAGTTTAATAGTAAAACTTTTTTAGAGTAACATAATCCTGTAGGAGTATACCAGGTATTTCAGTTATAGTTATTGTAAAGGCCTAGAAAATGTGTCTGAAAAATTAAAATTCACAGAATAATAAAATCTTAAAAAATTGGATATTTAGAAGGGCTATATACTAATAAAGCCTGTATCTTGTGCACAGTGGAGTGTCAGTTTTAAAAACTTGTGAAAATTGCTTAATGTTAATAAGTCCAGTAAACTCAATCTTCCACTGCTAGGAATATTTCTCCATGATGGTTTGATCTTCAAAGTGAAGGCTTAAAGATCCAAACTCCTTCCCCTGTTTTTTAGAGCCCCTATTCCTTAATCTTATTGTCCTTGTCCTTTTTTAGCTTCATAAATCCCTTGTATATTTCCTTATATTCTGCATTTCAGCAAATCTGGAATTCCTGCTGGTTCCAAACATACCAAGGCCTTTTATGACCTTTTTTTTTTTTTTTTTTTTAAATCCTCACCTGAGGATGTTTTTCATTGATTTTAGAGAGAGAAATATTGGTCAGTTAGTTGCCTCCCATACTCCCCAACCGGGGATCAAACCTACAACCTTTTGGTGCATGGGACCATGCTTCATCCAACTGAACCACCTTGCCAAGGCCCTTTTATGACCTTTGATTTTGTCTTTTTTCGATTCCCCAGAGACTTTTGTACCTACCTATCACATGCTGCCTTATATACATTATTTATGGACAAGTCATTCTTCCCAGAATGGGCAATGGGAACGTTGCCTTACTTATTTTCCCTTAGCAGATGTTCCATAGTCACAGAATTGAAGTTGACATCCATATATATGCCTTTGGGGTCACTTATTTTAAGAACAGTCTCAGCCAGCAGTACTGATCTTATCTTTGGAGAGCTGTGTACTTCACTGTGTAAGAGAGCCCTGAATGGCCTTACACTGGCCTCTTCTCTCTGTTTCAATGTTGAATCCTCACATTTCTCCTTGTCCCACTCCCACAGACTTCCCATCAGATATCCTATTTGTTCTCTTGACCACAGTTATTATAACTATTATATCTTTTGCATAAATGTCTACTGTGCCTTTTTAATCAGGGCCCATGTTTCTGAAAACTTGAGTGCAATCTTTGATTTGTACTTTCGATTTGATATGGGGCATGTTGAGTTTAAGAATGTGGTTCTGGAATTCTCTAAAGGTATAGAAGTAGGGTATTAGAAACTGGACATTAACTTCCTAAAAGTGGTGATTGAATGAACAAGAGCATTTGTCCCCAGAGGTAGTGAATATCTAGAGAGGAGAAAGCCAAGGGGATATGAAATGTTTATTGGTAATTAGTGAGAAAAGAAAGAAAATGGAGAGATAGGAAGAGAATCCAGAGAATGCTGTGTCATAGAAGCCAGGGAAGAAAATAGTTTCAAGGAGAATCTAGTCTGTAAACATAATTGCAGTGGTCAGAAAGAATGAGGAAATCATTGGTGGGGAGGGTTAAAGAGGGGCTTTTAAACAAGCAACTTTAGTAAATCAATAAAGATAGATGTGCTATTTGACACCATGGAAGGTGAAAACAGGGCGGCAATAAATATATTACACTTTGAAGTTCAGCTATGAAGAGAAATGGAAAGATCATAGCTTGATGGGTTGGCAGGATCAAGAGAGGCTCTATTTTGTTATGTGTGTGTGTGTGTGTGTGTGTGTGTGTGTGTGTGTGTTATTATATTGGGATGTTTGGTTTGTTTTTAGGCCAGGGAAGCAATAGAGAGAAAGAGGTTGGAAACGTGGTTATTGGAGGGGAGGTCTAAGAGATGATGGGTGAATGTGCCCAGGAGTCCAGGTAAAGATACAGTCTTGGCACAGGAGGAAGTCCACCTCCCTTCTGAGATGGGAGTAAAGCAAGATAAAGGAGAGAGAAGATACAGAAAATTCCTGAAGAAGGCTCTCTTACTGAGCTGGTGGACAGCTTCAGTTTGCTGAATATATGTGTAATTGAGGTCCCCAAAGACATGAGTGGAGGGTCGGGTGGATAGAAAGAATGATGAAGAAGTAACCACTGAAGTATTTTCAAATTTGGGGAAAAATATAAACCCATAGATCTAAGGACTCAGCAAACCCCAAACACAGGAAGCCTGAAGAAACTAAACCACAGCACATAGTCAAATTGCTCAAAACTAGTGATAAAGAGAAAATATTAAAAGCAGCCAGAAAGACAACAATACATGTTAATATGTTTAACAAAGGAACCAGGGAAAGGATGGCAGCAAATACCTCATTGGAAGCAATGCAAGAGAGAAAACAGAGAAGCAATGTTTTTAAAGCACTGTAAGAAAAATCTGTGAACATAGAGTTCTATACCCAGGAAAAGTATCTTTCAAAAATGAAGGAGAAATAAAGACTTTTTCAGAACAAAATAGCTTTAAAAATTCATCACCAAAAAACCCACATTACAAGAAATGTTGAAGGAAATCCTTTAGGAACCAATGATACCAGGTGGAAATACGGATCTATACAAAGGAACAAAGGGCACCAGAAATGGTAACTACATGGGTAATACATAAGATTTTTTCTTATTATTTATATCTCTTTAAAAGATAATTGAAAACATTGCCAAGCCCTCTCAGTAAGTGATCAAATAGAAAGTAAGTTGAGAGAGAGAAACCAAGATGGCGGAATAGGTAAGTACCTAAACTGCTGCCTCGCACAACGATTTCAAAACTACAACTAAAAGAACGAACACCATCCAGAACCACAGGAAAGCTGGCTGAGTGAAAATTCTACAACTAGAAGGAAAGAGAAAAGCTCACAGAGAATTGGAGGTACGGCAAAGGGTCTTTGTGCACGCAGAGAGGAAGGGCGGCTGAGAGCCTGGCTGACTTTCTCTAGCGGAAGGGGGAAGGAAGCCCCCGACCGCACTGAACCCCAGTTCTGACTGCACTGAACCCCAGTTCCGGGCGAGCCTCTGGGGACCCACGCTCTTACGGGGGGAGTCTGGACTCGAGAGCCAGGGAAGGCGGAGGTCTGAAGGCACACGCGTGCCAGTGCGCACAAAGGCTGCGGAGGTTGCCACAGGCTTTCCCTAGTGGAAGGGAGTCGGAGGCTTCTGACTGCACTGGGCAACAGTTCTGACTGCACTGAACCCCGGTTCCAGGCGAGCCCCTGGGGACCCACGCTCTTGTGGGGGGAGTCTGGACTCTCAGGTGGAGACTCGGGAGCTGGGGAAGGCAGAGGTCTACGAGTGCGTGCAAGGGCAAGGCTGACGGGAAGCCAAGACTGTCTGCTCCGCCCTGAGACTCCACCCCATCCAAGCTGAGCACAGAGGCTATTGCAATTTGGCAAGTCTAATCCTATAAGGCTGTCTCCATAACCGAACTTCTCCCAGCATAGACGCAGCTGATCCTTACAGCCAACTGGCCTGTAGGTCAATTCCTCCCAGTGATACCAACAACAATTAAGACTTAATTACAACAAGGCTGTACACACAGTCCACAAAGGGGTGCACCAAGAGTGTCCACCTCAGGTTAACTGGGGAGGCCGACCCACTGGGCCACAAATTTACCCTACCAACTCGGGAAGCAGTGAAAATGCAGCGTCAAAGAAACAGATCACAAACGAAAGAAATGGAGGAAAACAAACGACTGGATATAGAATTCAAAACCACGGTTATAAGGCTTTTCAAGAATATCCTAGAAAAGGCCGATAAATATAACGAGACCCTCGAAGATATGAAAAAGGACCAACTAGAAATTAAACATACACTGACTGAAATAAAAAATATTATACAGAGACCCAAAAACAGACTAGAGGAACACAAGAATCAAGTCAAAGAATTGAAATACAAAGAAGCAAAAAACACTCAACCGAAAAAGCAAAAAGAAAAACAAAAAATCCAAAAAGTTGAAGATAGTGTAAGAAGACTCTGGGACAACTTCAAGTGTACCAACATCAGAATTATGGGGGTGCCAGAAGAAGAGAGAGAGCAAGATACTGAAAACCTATTTGAAGAAATAATGACCGAAAACTTTCCCCACCTGGTGAAAGAAATAGACTTACAAGTCCAGGAAGCGCACAGAACCCCAAACAAAAGGAATCCAAAGAGGACCACACCAAGACACATCATAATTAAAATGCCAAGAGCAAAAGACAAAGAGAGAATATTAAAAGCAGCAAGAGAAAAACAGTTAATTACCTACAAGGGAGCACCCATACGACTGTCAGCTGATTTCTCAACAGAAACTATGCAGGCCAGACGGGAGTGGCAAGAAATTTTCAAAGTGATGAATAGCAAGAACCTACAAGATTACTCTACCCAGCAAAGCTATCATTCAGAATTGAAGGGCAGATAAAGAGCTTCACAGATAAGAAAAAGCTAAAGGAGTTCATCACCACCAAACCAGTATTATATGAAATGCTGAAAGGTATTCTTAAAGAAGAGGAAGAAGAAAAAAGTAAAGATAAAAATTATGAACAACAAATACATATCTATCAACAAGTGAACCTAAAAATCAAGTGAATTAAAAACCTGAGGAACAGAATAATCTGGTGAATATAATAGAATCAGGGGCATAGAAAGGGAGTGGACTGATAATTCTCAGGGGAAAGGGGTATGGAGGGTTCAGGAAGAGACTGGACAAAAATCATACACCTATGGATGAGGACAGTGCAGGGGGGAGGTAAGGGCAGAAGGTGGGGTGGGAACTGGGTGGAGGGGAGCTATGGGGGGAAAAAGGAGAAACAATTGTAATAATCTGAATAAAGATTTATTTTTTAAAAAAATTATGAACAACAAATACATACCTATCAACAAGTGAACCTAAAAATCAAGTGAATTTAAAACCTGAGGAACAGAATAATCTGGTGAATATAATAGAATCAGGGGCATAGAAAGGGAGTGGACTGATAATTCTCAGGGGGAAAGGGGTATGGAGGGGTTCAGGAAGAGACTGGACAAAAATCATACACCTATGGATGAGGACAGTGCGGGGGAGGTAAAGGCAGAAGGTGGGGTGGGAACCGGGTGGCGGGGAGCTATGGGGGGAGAAAGGAGAAACAATTGTAATAATCTGAATAAAGATTTATTAAAAAAAAAAAAAAGAAAGTAAGTTGGATGAAAATGTCAACCAACTAGATCTAATTAACAATTATAGAACACTCCATTCCAACAACAGCAGAATGCATATTATTTTCAAGAGCACATAGAATGTTTACTAAGCTAGACCATATTCTGGGCCATAAAACAAGTCAATAAATTAAAAAATTTAATTCATAAAAAGTAGGGTTTTATGAATACAATGTCATTAATTTAAAAATAAAAAATAGGAATCTAGAAAATCCCCAAATATTTAGAAACTAAATAATATACTTCTAGATAACTCATGTGTCAAAGAAAAAAGCAAAAGGGAAATTACAAAGTAGACTTCAATTAAACACATTTCAAAAATTTGGGGATATATACTAATAAACATCAATATTAGAAAAGGAGAAAAGTCTCAAATTAGTGATCTTAGTTTTCACCTTAAGAAACTAGAAAAAGAACAAATTAAAAACCAAGTAAGTAGATAAAGTGAAATAATAAAGATTTAACAGAAGACAGTGAAATGCAAAACAAAAACGATAGAAAATCAGTGAAACCAATGCTTAACTCTTTGAGTATATCATTAACAATCTCTTTCCAGACTAAGGGGAATAAAAAGAAGTTGCAAATTAACAATATAATGAATAATAGGTAATATCATTACAGATTCTCATAGGTATTCAGTGGTAAAATATTATGAAAAACTGTTTCCCAATAAATTTAGACATGGACAGATTCTTTGGGAAATGAGGACTTTCAAAGCTCACTCAGGAAGTAGATAATTAGAATAGCCCTATATACCTATTAAATAAACTGAATCTTTAATTAAAAGCATGTCCTAAAAGAAAACTCTAGGTCCATAGTGAATTATAGGGCACTGTTGAGTATCTCAAACATTCCAGGAAGAAATAATACATATTCTATGTAATTTTCAGAAAATTGAGGAAAGAATACTTTCTAACTCATCCTATAAGGTTAGCATTACCTGAAACAATATCAGACAAAGGTGAGAAGAAAACTATAGCTCATTATTCCTCATGATCCTAAATTCAAAAATTTTAACCTAAAGTTTAGTAAATAAAACTCAAAAATATATTTTAAAAATAATATGACCACATAGGCTTTATCCCAAGAATACAAGTTTGTTTTACCATTTGAAAATTAAACAGGGCAATTTTCTGTATTAACACACTAAAAAAGAAAAACCAGATGATCATCTCAGTAGATGCAGAAAAGTATTAAAAGAAAATTCAAAATTCATTCCCAATAAAAATTGTTAGCAGTCTAGGAATAGAAGAGAACTCCCTCAATCTGATGAAGGGCATCTACAAAAACAAAAATCTATGGCTAACATCATACTTACTGGTGGGAAGACGGAATGCTCTTTACCTGATAAGAAGAACAAGAGGGATAACAGCTCTCATCATTTCTCTTCAGTATTGTACTTGAGGTTTCAGCCAGCACACAAAGGCAAGAAGAGGAAATAAAAGGCAATACAAGATTGGACAGGAAAAAGTACTATTTGTGGATATGACCATCTATGAAGAAATCCAATGAGATATACAAAATAGCTACTAGAACTAACAGATGAGTTTATAAAGATTTCAGGATACAAGATCAATGCACAATAATTCATTGGATTACTGTACACTAATAATGAAAAATCAGAAATCAAAGGTTTTTTTTAAACATAAAAAGCATCAAAAATATAAAATTCTTAGGAATATATCTGACAAAACATGTGAAGACCTATACAATGAAAGCTATAAAACATCCTTATGAGAAATTAAAGACCTGTATAAATAGAAAACTATACCATGTTTACCGGTTAGAAAACTCAATGTTAAGATGTTTGTTCTAAGTTGACATAAAGATTTAACATAGTCCCAAAGAAAATCTTTGCAAGCTTTTTAATTTTTTCGGTAGAAATTGGCAGGTTGATTCTAAAATTCATGTGAACATACATAGGACCTAGGGTAGCCACCACAGCTTTGAAAAGAGAACAGAATTGGAGGTCTGATTTCAAATTATAGTAACCAAGACAGTCTGGTGTTAGTCTTAAGGTAGACAGATCAGTGGAACAAAATAGAGTATCTAAAAGTTGACCCACATAATGTACGGTCAACTAATTTGCAACAAAAGTGCAAAGGCAATTCAGTGGAGAGAGAATTTTCTGTTAAACACACAGTCCTGGAGCAATGGGTATCCAGCTACAGAAAAATGAACTTGGATCCATATCTTCCTCCATACACAAAAATTAACTCAATAGACTATAGACCAAATTTAAAACCTAAAACTATAAAATGTCTAGAAAAGTACATAGAAGAAAATTTTGTGTTAAAGATTTCATAGATAAGACACCAAGATCTATAAAAGAACAATTTAGACTACATAAAAATTTAAAATTTGTTTTTGAAATACAATGTTAAGAGAATGAAAAGACAAGCCATATGGAGAAAAATACTTGCAACACATATCCAATAAAGGACATATATACAGAATATATAAAAGTACTCTAAAAACTCAGTAATAAAAAAGCAACCCAAGACAAAAATGGGCAAATATTTGAAGAGACACTTCAGCAGCAAAAATATATGAATGGCAAATAATCACATGAAAATAGGGTCAACATCATTAGTCATCAGGAAAGTGCAAACTGAAACCACAATGAAATACCATTACACACCCACCAGTATGACTAAAATGGAGAAGACGAAGTGTTTACAAGGATGTGGAGGAACTATAGCTCTTACACTGCTGGTAGAGATCTAATTTGTACATTCACTTTGGAAAATAGTTTGGCAGTTTCTTAAAAAGTTAAACATATATGTACCACATCAGTCATTTTGCTGGTGGATAAATGGAAGTATATGTCCTTACAAATACTTGTACAAAAATGTTCATAGCAGCTTTATTTTTAGTAGCTGAACCTGGAAATAATCCAGGTGTCCATCAACAGGTAAATGGATAAACAAATCACTATATTCATACAATGGACTACTTATTCAACAACGAAAAAGGATGAACTGTTGAAACATGCTGCGCCATGGATAAATCTCAGAATCCTTATTCTGAGTGAAAGAAGCTCGGCAAAAAAGAAGTATAGAGTTTAAATAATTCCATTTATGTATAATTTTAGAAAATACAAACATCTCTAATGACAGAAAGCAAATGGTTACATAGGAGTGAAAGGACAAGGATTAGAGCAGGAAGAATCTTTTGGAGATTATGGAGGTGTTTATTTTCTTGATGTGGCAGTGGTTTCTGGGGTGTATACACAGGTCAGAACTTAGAAATCGAACACTTTATGTGAAGGCAGGTCATTGTATGTCGGCCATACTACAATAAAAATGAAAACTGTCTTTGCTATCTGACCACCTCTGCTAACATATCTAAGACAAGTACCTGAATTTGCTGGATCTTAAGACACAGCTAGGATTCTTGTTAAAAATACTGTGTTCCAGGCCTCAGGACTTTGAAGATAGAACTGGGAAGTCTGTACTTTAAACAAGCACCCCAGATAATTCTTCTTGTTAGTCAGGCTTGGCAAGCACTTGGCCCAGATTAAATTAATTGCACTTTGGTGATTGGAACCCATTTCCACTTTCCACGAGAAAGGGATGTTAGGTATCTGGTATTGACAGAAAGGCCTAGCCATAGAATTCTTAATTATGCTCTTACTGTGGTCAGATGGAATGATCAAGAATTTGACATTTTTTTCTTATCCATGTAGTATACTGAGGTCAGCCTTGCATTTTAAGTTCCTGAAGTAACAGCATGGAAATCTCTTAGTAGCCCCAGCGTTAGTTAACATGACATAATAGAGTAAAAAATAATTTTATTTATGCCGTTTTGACAAGTCACATCAGAATACATTGTTAGTTGAAAAGAATGCTTTATATCCTGTATATTTAAAATCTATAAAATAACATAAGTTGTGAGAAGAGGAATAAAATGAATAGAATTTGTTATTCTCTAAATGTTCTTTTATGTCATTTAAACGTTCTTTAAATGACATAGCGTTACCGAACTCAAGGGGTTCAGGGCTGTTGCAAGGTAGTTTTGTTTTCTTTCAGCAAGTGAAAAAGATGGGATAGTTCTGCCTCTTTGCAGGGAGGCTTAGGCATTGCTTATATACACTATGTGGTCAAATACATGTTGATTTCTTCATTGTAAATGGCTTTCCTTATCTGGTTGAGTTCCTGTCAGCTCATTCTGTTTACAGCTGCATCTGCAAAATACTCAACCACATTTTAACATTTAGTAAGAATAGCACTGAGTAAGAATGGCCCAGACCTTGAGACCCTTCTAACAGTAGCAGCAGCCTTTTATAAAACTCTGGAAAAAACAACTTGACCTTCTTATCACTCCCTTTCCAGTGACGTCAAACACAAGGAAATTATAGAATAAGTCTTTCTGAGTTTTAAATGGTTCAGTTATCAGAAGACTTTCAGAGAACAAGTTTTCCACAAATCATCCTTGTGCTATTGGTCTTGATTTTTTTTGAAGGGTTTGGTGAGCCAACATGCAATTAATCACTTGTTGGCTTTTAAGGAAATGAAACTGCAGTGCACCCTTTGGCTTTATTGTCCTTTTTTTGGCATTTATTAGCATTGCAATTTTTAATATGAGAACCTTGGGTGAATGCTCAGCGATAATAATGTGGACAAAATAATGCAAAAGAAGTAATTTTTAAAAGTCAGTTTCTACTCATTGAACTGTTGCAGTACCTGTGCACACGCCAGGCCTCAGACACCACTAACATGACTGTGAAAGTCCCTTACAGTCCGAAGTTGTCAGAATGTACCTCCCTTGTCAGGATGGAGCTATTCCCGTGTACAAAGTGTCAGTATCCATTTGTTATCACTTCCCACTGTTTCTTCCTCCAAAATCTGGTTTGGATTGATTATCCTTCTCCACAGCTGCTCCATGGGTGGAAAATCCCTTCTAACCAGTTTCCCTTCTTTGGATTCTATTCTGTGTAGGGAACTACCTTCCGGATGGAAGTTGGACACAATTTTAAAAATTAAGCATCATTTGTACTAATCAGTGTCAGTACTAAAAGTTCATAGAGAGGAAGGTATTAAAGTAGACAAATAAATACCTGTATGTAAGCATGCAGCTTCCTTTACCTTTTATTAACTTGACAGCATTTTTTCATTTTTAAGTGGACTAGACTGTTCCCCCTAAACCAGTAGGCTCTGCTTCTATAGAGATTTAAAATGTGTACATCCATCTCCATCAATTTCCTGTCTCCCCACTCCACCACCACCAAAAAGTACAGATCTCAAGGATGGGCATTGCTGCTCCCTAATGGTCACTGTTAATGAAAAAGATACTAAGTGCCCAAAGGCTGAACTCTTTGGTTTTGGTATTTCTTGTAATGCTGGCCTCCAAATGAGTTGAGAAGTGTTCCCTCCTTCCGAAAGAGTTAGTGTAGGGTTGTGTTGTGGATTGAATTGTGTGCCATACACACACACACACACACACACACACACACACACACACAAAATAGGCACAGTACCTCAGAATGTGGCTTTATTTGGGAATAGGGTCATTGCAGTAAAATGTTAAGATGAAGTCATACTCATTTAGGGTGGACTTTTTAATCCAATATGACTAATATCCTTATAAGAAAGGACACCAACATGATATTCGAGGGAAGAGTGTCTTTTAGAACAGGCAGAGATTGACATGTTTCAACTGCATTTCTCAAGGATTGCCAGCAAACCACCGGGAAGGATGCTCACCACGGGCTTCAGCGGGGGCATAGCCCTGCTGACACCTTCGTGCTGGACTTCTAGCCTGCAGAGCTGTGAAAAAGTAAATTCTGTTAAGCCACCCCATTTATGGCACTTTGTTGTGGCAGCTCTAAGAAACTAATACAGATTTTTTTTTTCTTTCAAGTTGGATAGAATTCACCCAGTGAAACTGGATACATAGTTTTTTGTGTGTGGAAAGATTTTTAATTATGAACTCTTTAATAGGTATAGGGCTATAAGTATTTTCAATTTGTTCTTGTGTATGTTTTGGTAATTTGTTTATTTTAAGCAATTTGTTCAACTAACATTACATTTATTGGCATAAAGCTGAGTTCATAATATTTTTTTATGTCTATAGGATCTGTAATGACATTCCCTCTTTCATTCCTGATATTGGTAATCTGTGTCTTTATTTCTTTGATCAGTCTACTTTAGTGTTTCTCAACTGGGGGCAATTTACCATACCCCACTCCCCCACACCTCCAACCCCCAGCCAGGGGACATTTGGCAATGTCTGGAGGCGTTTTTAGTTATCACAACTTGGGGTGCTTATGCCACATGCTTCAAAGCACAAAACCTCTCGCGGCAAAGAATTACCCGTCCCACGGTATCAGAAGGACTGAGGCTGGGAAACCTGTTGTAGGGTTTACAATATAGACCTACTTTCAGCTAATATTGTCACTTCATGTTTAACATAAGCAGCTTGCAATAAAATATTTCCACTCATCCCCTTCCATCCTTTAAGTGCTATCATGGGCATGCATTGTACTTCTCTAGATATTATAAACCCCACAATACAGGGTTGCTGTTGTTGCTGTAAACAATCTAGTGAGGACATTTTCACAAGAGAAAACATACCTAGTTGTTACTCGTATGTTTTCAGCACTCTCTCCATTCTTTGTGCTGGTCCACGTTTCGTCTGGGCTTCTTTCTTTCCACCTGAAGAGCTGCTCTCCTGGGTCTTGCAGTGCAGGCCCACTGGTGACATTCGCTCAGCTTTTGTTCGTCTGAAAACTGTAGTTTGCTTTCATTTTTGAAGTATATTTTGATTTGATATAGTATTCTCCAGTAGCAGTTTTTTAAAAATTCTGTAAGATATCATTCCATTGTTTTTTTGTTTACAAAGATTATGATAAGAAATAAAGCTTTTATTCTTTAATAGAAGGCTTTTTTAAAAAACCTGTATATTTTAGGGAGTATTTCAAGAGTACGTTATTGAAAAAATAGTAACATAAAATTTAATACACTATGCTCAGATTTTGTAAACAGACTTGTTTTTGTCTTGTGTTTTTTTTTTCTTTTCTATTTTTCCAGTTTTTTTCTCATTCACTCAAAAATTTTTGAGGCAAGTTATTTCTCAGTCTCAGTTTCCTCACCTGTAAAATGAGGCTGCCAGTGATTCTCACCGATTTGTTGTGAAACTTAAGTGAGATACAGGACACACAACTTCTAGAACTTGAAAGGACATAAACACGATACCAGGGTACACAGGTGTTCTCCTTTGTGCCTTTTTTCTGACCTTGGGGCTCACAGGTGCAGCATATCAGTGGGAGCCCCCTCGGTGCATCCTTCCCAGCCACATGGCGGCAGCTCTGTGTGGACACCTTGCCTGCCCTCCCACACACTCCGGGAGCCACGGGGTAGCCAGGGTGGACCTGGAATGAGCACTGTGGCCTCTGCTTAGGAGTTCTGCTCCTGTCAGTAATTCACAGGTTACTTTTAAATAAATCTGATCTTTTACTCAAGCAGGGTTGGGGGATATCTTCTCAGGGTACTTTCACCTGTTAATTTAAATTATGTGAATATGCCCTAACCCAGTGGTTGGCAAACTCATTAGTCAACAGAGCCAAATATCAACAGTACAACGATTGAAATTTCTTTTGAGAGCCAAATTTTTAAACTTAAACTTCTTCTAACGCCACTTCTTCAAAATAGACTCACCCAGGCCGTGGTATTTTGTAGAAGAGCCACACTCGAGGGGCCAAAGAGCCGCATGTGGCTCGCGAGCCGAGTTTGCCGACCACTGCCCTAACTGATTTGGCTCAGTGGATAGAGCATTGGCCTGCGGACTGAAAGGTCCCAGGTTCGATTCCGGTCAAGGGCATATACCTTGGTTGCGGGCACATCCCCAGTAGGAGGTGTGCAGGAGGCAACTGATCGATGTTTCTCGCTCATCAATGTTTCTAACTCTCTATCCCTCTCTCTTCCTCTCTGTAAAAAATCAATAAAATATATTTTAAAGAAAGAAATCACATCTTAAAAAAATAAAATAAAAAAAATAAATTACGTGAATATAGTTAAAAAATGCATGGCATTCTATATTTTACATATTTTGCATATTTCACTCTTTCAGGGTGCTCTTCCCTCTAGTTAGGCTAAAGTTATATTCATTTTCCACTTCTCAATTGTGGATACGAGCTACAGTATTTAAACTAACAAAGTTTCATATTAGGAAAATCTATAATTAACAGTTTTGGGTTGTGGGCTTATAATCAACAGTAAAAACTATTTTTTCCAATGCATCTAATCACCTTAGAATATCCATTAATGATATTCACATTAAAGGATGCATCCACTAAAATGCCTTTTTTTTTTTTTTTTGTCCCAGTAAGATAAACTAATTGGGCGTGGTAGATAATATTTTGCCTTTCCGTAAGGGTTGGTGAATCTGCTGTTTTGGGTCTGTACCTGGCCACAGGCAGCAGCACTCTGACAACTGTTCTAAATACCCCTCCTGTGCTTTCCTTCTCCTCAGTGGGCCTTCGGAGTGACGCTGTGGGAGCTCATGACTCTGGGCCAAACACCCTATGTGGACATCGACCCCTTTGAGATGGCCGCGTATCTGAAAGATGGTTACCGAATAGCCCAGCCTATCAACTGTCCTGATGAACTGTAAGTTTTTCTGTGCTTGAAGACATGGGTTTCATTCCTTTCACGATGTTGGTATAAAAGAAAAGCAGCGGGTGTGCAGAGGCTTCCCTTTGAGAATAACGACTCCTCAGAGGTGAATTAGACTCTTCCAGAGAACCCCGGAGTCAGCCAGACTCGTCCACTCTTTAACACATTTGACATTAGAACTTTTTTTATCTTATGTTTATAGCAATTAATCCATCCAAGAGATTAATGTACGTAGTGAGAAAACACTGAACATTATGTGGGTTACTCTATGCAGAGTGAAGGATGACTTTTACTTATACTAGTAGAGTCTTAAGGACATATCTGTATATACAAAAGGCTAATATGCTAAGTGTCCAATCATCTGACTGGTCGCTATGACACACACTGACCACAAGGGGTCAGACGCTCAATGCAGGAGTTGCCGTGACATGCACTGGCCATTTACAGAGAAACAGCACTGCAGACCTGGCGCCCACAAAGCAACATTCAGCTTCCCCCAAGTGGGACACAGGCCCCACCACCACCCCGGAGCGACACCCCACCAAATCACAGCCAATGCTGCCAAGACCCCATGGCACAAAATGAGGCTCACAGCCCAGTCCAGCCCAGAAACAGTCGCTGTGGGCACTGGGCAATGACATCACGTATCAACACCTGGCTTCCTCTCCTAGCAACTAGCCTCCTTGCAGTTTCTTCAGCCCAGGAACACAGCTTGCTTTATAGCCAGGTGGAAACATTTCACACTGTAATCAAATGTCTGTAAAGTATTTTCTCATGCCTCATCTCATTTGAGCCTCACAGAAGTCCTGGAGTAGGTAGGTAGGAGAATCAGTGGAACCCTATTTTCTTTTCATTAGCCAGAAAACGGAGATTTAGAAACCTGACCTGACTGAAAAGAAGTAAGAAATGGTAGACCTTGAAAATGACTTCAGGTTTTCTCACTGTGCAGAATATAATCAAACACTGCTACAGTTGAATATTTTACCCTTTGTTCTCCCTGTATGATTACAATAATAATCTGCTTCGTGTTGACATTTACTGCTGTGTTGCTGACAATTACCTGAAAGAGAAGTTGTGGTGCTTCACTAGGCTGGAAAAAGTTTTATCTAAATCAGAAAGCAGATTTAACTAATTAAGCAAGTTTATTCTATGTATATAAAAGGCTAGGTTGACTCACGCATGCACGATACATATAAAGCTCTCACTGGCACCAATCGCACATGTGTGTTTTGACCTGTTATTGTCGATCATGAATTTGGTCGACACTTCTATTATAGAGAAAGGGCGAATAGTAATATTAAAATATTTCTTCTAATTAATTTCCTTTCAATGTGCACAAATTCGTGCACTGAGCCACTAGTTTAGTTATAAAAAGGCTTTCTCATTGTCATCTTGCCGTGCCAGTTGGTGTCAATTGATATATAAAGAAGTTTTGAGCTGGCAAGTGAAATAGTTCCTGTTTCCTGCTTGCATCACATAGCTCAGCTTCCCCTGTAATGGGACTCAGTCAGGGGTTGATGAGTGCAGGGGTGAGTGTCATCTCATTCTAGAATCATCACGGCAGGGTGACAGCGTTTGCCCTGATTTTACTGAAAACCCAAGGTTCTTAGAGCTTAGCTAAAGCTTCCTCTTCCTCCAGGTTCTTTCTCTCAGAACATAAATACAGGATAACACAGATATTTACATGAAATCTCTGTATTTGCTGATAAATTTTGGTATGCTCTTATGAAGAATTGAAATCCACATATAAAATTCACATAACTCCTTTTAGCTTCTTTTCATTTTAGAGTTCCCAACAGGTAGTAATGGTGATTGATTTTTAATATGTCATCCTCTCCATGCCCATGTGTGGACAGAAAACATAACTGGCATCAAATCTACTAAAAAGTTGGGAGTACTGCATCGTCACTGTACCATCTCTGTCACTCTGCAGATTTGCTGTGATGGCTTGTTGCTGGGCCTTGGATCCGGAGGAGAGGCCCAAGTTCCAGCAGCTGGTACAGTGTCTCACGGAGTTCCACGCAGCCCTGGGGGCCTATGTTTGACTCTCACATCCCACAGCGTCCAGGCGGAAGGTTCCCGCCAGGCTCACTGGGAACCAGTCATAGATGCTTCACCCATCCTGCGACGCCAGCAGAAGCACATTCATCTTCCAGAACACTGTGCCTTAGAAATGCGTTAGAATCTGAACTTTTAAAGACAGACTTAATAACGGGGAATTTTTCTAGATATCACTTTTATTAGGTTGAACTGAAAAGGTTTTTGTAAATTTTTTGGCCCAAATTTTTTAAAACATAGTTACTTTGGACTAGGGGTACCTTCTTACAAAATAAATAAACAGTTTTTAAAATTGTTTAAACACTTGGAATAGCCATTTTAGTGCCAACTGCTTTTTATTTTTTTTTACTTCATCAAGGTAAAATGTAGGTGATTCACCTTTAAAGTTTTTAAAATATTTATCACTAGTCTTGGGAATGGTTTGTCTTCGAGATGAAGTACTTTTTCTTAGGAAAAGAAAAACAGCATACAAAGATGTCTGGTTTGCCTTGTACAAGAAAAGGCAATATTGGAGAAAGAAAACTGAAAAGCTAGAATAAAAAAAGAAATAAAAAAAATACTTATTAGAAATGGAAACTACCCTTTCGTGGAAAATTGTTTGTTTTTTATTTTTTTAAAGAAAAGGAGTTCTGTTTTTTTTATTTTTGAGGAAGTAGGAGTTGAGTTCATTGAAACATCATAAATTTGGCAGAAATTAGCTTCTCCAGGAGCCAGAAGTAGGTTTGGGGCAAGTCAGTAGTAAAGAATGGTGGTTTTATTTATTTTCACTCTCTGGAAAAGGTGGTGATACAATTTCAGAGAGCGAAGTCACGTTTCTAAGGTTAGGAATCCCTTTAAGCACCTAGACTAGTGCTATGCACAGAGCGGGTGCTCAAGTTGTGAGTTAAAAAAATGTAAACTGGTAAATGTTGTGCTTACCTTCTAGGCTGACAAGTATAAAATTGTTTTTTAAAACACTTGGAAAATTAAAGGATTTGTTTTCTATTATGGCAGTATTGAAAATATTGTTCCTAATCAATGATTGGTTTGAACATGCAGCAGGTAGATGAGATGTTGTATTTCATGGGTGTTTTACTAAGGCTCCCAGCCCCTGATACAATTGCAGCTAACTCTGCTCAGCCTCCAGGTTCCAATAAAAAGTTGGAATTATGATTACAAAGAAGTGTCACAACACTGACACTTCTCTCCAGAACCTTTAAATTAGGGGTGTGTGTGTATTGGTGCTTGGTTATAGTTGGCCTAATGCATAGTTGAATGGGCCTCCTAGATGGTTAGGCCTAAGGGTGCCTCCTGCTACTCCCATCCTCATAGGTATACAAGAGGGAATGCATAGCATTTGGAGGCCTTTGATGTTGTCAAAGAAGCTTTATGAATTAGCAGCACATCTGGAAAAATAGCTCACACAGTCCATCCTCTGTCACAAACAGGCCAAGAGCATGGTTTTTCTATGTACGATTTATTAACACTGCCTCTTTGGTTTTTTGAAGTACTCAACACCCTGAATGGCCGGTTTTTAAAAAAACTCTTTGAACTCTTTGTAAGTTATAGATGTTTTCATTCACAACCTGCAATCTTAGAAGGCATCCAATCAACACATATTGTTTAGCACTAACTATGGTATTATGCACAACGCTAGCTTCCCTTCCAACATTCAGTGCATTCCTTTTTTTGTGTTCAGGTTAGTGTACTGTTTAGAAGTCACAGTTCTATGTATAAGGTCAGCCCAAAAGAAAAAGTACTGACATCTGACTTCTACCCCAAATTAGCGAGTAGTAGAGGTGCTGTCCACTAGAATTTGATTGTAAGCTGTTGTATGTATGTATATTTGTTTCATAGTAGGTGGTTTAAGAATTTAAATAGATTTTTCTTGCCAACCTACTTGGAGTCATAGGAAGAAAAGGGCAGTTACAGGATTTTTATGGCTGGTCTTCCAGTTGTTTTGTCATAGATTGTGAATGTCACTGAGCAGACGTTGCAGAAAATGATATTTTTATAGGAAATAAACAAATTGACAAAGCACTGACATGATATTATAAGCTGGCTCTAGTCACCCCTCTGTCCTTTCTTGCGATACTGCTATTATAAGAATATTTTATTTGTAGAAGCAAGGAGGATTGGCTATTTATTCAGTATATATGTTTTGAGTGCCCACTGTATATTTGGCTCTAAGATATGCAGGGAACAAGACAGATGAGGTTCTGCCCTTTCTAGGTCTTATATTCTGGTTAGGAGAAGCAGATAATAAACTTAAGATTTTGGTAAGTGCTATGAAAATAAAGTAGAGTGGTATTATAACTTTAGATGTAATATTTAGCCAGGCTTCTCTGAGCAGGTGGCATTTGAGTTGAGATCTGAATGCCAAAAACACAGCATTGAGAAGGGACATAGTTGCAGAGGACTTGAAGCAGGAACGAGTGGGCCTCCAGGCTCGGCCCTTCCTGTTTATCTTCCAGTGGCTGTGGCTGCTGCTAGAAGAAGAGAACAGAGGTCGGTGTGGCCAGACTGTAGTCAGGGAAGGGCGGGTTCTGCATGAAGTCTGGGAGACACGCACGGGCAGCAGGGTCTTACAAACTATTGGACACATTTATATTTTCTTTACATACAATGGAATTTTAAGGATTTTTTTTTCAGTAAGGGATTGATTGACATGACCTGATTTATAATTTTCAAAAAGGTTATGCCAACTCTTTTGTGAAGATTGCATTATAGGAAGGAAAAGATGAAAGTCATGAGACTTTTAAGAAACTTGCACAGTTTAGGAAAGAAAGTATAGTGGTTTGGGAGATTGGAAGGACAGAGTGGAGATGTGTTTTGAAGGTAACAGACAGGGTGGAGTGGAGAAGGAAAGAAAGTGATCAGGGATGACTAATTTGTTTGGGGCTTGAGCATCTGACTGTATGGCTAAGCTATATAATGAGATGGAAAAAACCCCAGGAGGAACAGGATTTTGCCGTGGCAAGGGGATCAGTAATTTGTTGTAGGCTATGTTTGAGTTGCCAAATGGTCATCTGAATGGAATAGATACATGGGAGTATAGCTCAGAGAAGAGGTCTCATTGAACATGTAAATGGAGGAGTGTAATGTAATTTATCTTTAAAAGCCATGGCACTGGATGAACTTGCTTCAGGCAATGGTGTAGATGGAGAGGAGGTCCTAGGCCTGAGCCTAAGCACACCAGCATTTAATGGTCTGAGAAGAAGACTGAGAAGAAGCCACTGCTGTTGGAAAAAGCAACAAAAACAAACAGGAAAATGAGGTGTCATGGAAACCCAGGGGAGAAAATGTTTCCAGTGGAGAGAGAATCTTCTGTGGGACTTGGCGTTTGGAGGGTACAGTATTGACAAAACCAGCAGGTATCAGAGCAAGTTGAAGTGTGAACACGTGGGAAAGGGAAATTCTTCTGTAGTCAGAGCTATTGGGAAATAGAGTGGTAACTAGGGAAGGTCAAAGAAGTGTTCTGGGTGGTTTGGTTTTTTTTGGTGGGAGTATGGGACTGGGAGGAGAGCGTGTTTGTTTTCCAGATGAAGATACAGGTACCAGAGAATGTTTCTTTCACAGGCTAATGGGAATGATCCAGTAGAGGGAGAAAAACCCCTTTGGAGTATGGGACATGCCTCTTGCCTTTTGGTCCTCCCAGTCCCTTTGGTTGTGGTAAAGATTATGTTTTTAATGAAGAAATAATGTGAGGGTGAGGGGAGGCGGTATACAAAACGTGAAACATTCCCACTGAATGACATTCTATTGAGTTGACTAACCTAGAACCTCAGACCCATCATGGTGTCTTGCTAGCTGCAATCTTTTCCCTGTTGCCTCTGTAACTGCTAACTGCTCTTGGCCCTTAACTCATCCAGCCAACCTCTGCCAGAGTAACGCTTCCCACACTCCCACACAGAGCTGCTGCCATTCCTGCTTGACACTCTTCAGCAGTTTCCCGGAGCCTTCAGGGTGGGGATGCGAACTCCTAGGTGCAGTCGCTGCAGTTCCCTTGCTTCTCCACCGGCTGGCTCACTACTGCTGTTCCACCTGTTCCTTCTTTTGCATGTGCTGCTGCTCTTAGAATGCCAGGCTTCGGGTTAGATTGCCCGGTGCCAGGAGGCTCCTCTGACACCTTCCCCTGCCCCTGCCGGAGCTTTTCAGCGTGTTCCCTGGGTGTGCACTCCCACAAAGGTAAGACAGGGGCACATGTAGTTATTTATTTTAACCACGTGGCTGTGCATTCTCTGGGGATAGAAACTTGTGTTTCCTGAGATCTCAATCTCCATTGCTTAATTAGCACTTGACATATTGTAGGCTTGAATATTTAATGCATTGATGAGTAAAAATATCTAAATTTACATAAGAGAGCAATTAGGCTTAAAAGAAAAAAAAAAACCTAATTCCTTTAAAGGATTATCTCATATTTAAAGTATTATGTTTTAACACCAGTGATATATTGTATTCAAATGAAGAGTTTTTTTATGGAATATAAATCAAGAAGACATGAAATAAAAAGAGACAGATTGGTGGGGAAGACCATATCCCACTGTAGTGCTGGCTTAAGCACCCCCCACCCCCATCCTCATTTCCCAACACCCTTTTTACTTTATTTTCCTGCTTTTTCTTTGGTCACAGGAATAATTAAGCCTGATTGCAAATTCTGCTTTATGCTTCTCTACAAGGCCCACTTCATTTGGAGTTATACATGATGTAATTCATTGACTTTGAAGATTGTTTTCCAGGTGTTATTCTCCCATGCCCCTCATTCACACCAACACCATATAATAAAAAGGAGGTGATATAATTTATGGGGCTAAAAAGAAAAATTTAAACAGTTGCTTATTAATAATTTTTGTTTCTGCATTCATTTTCACCTTTAATATTTCAGGATAACATTGAACTTAATTTTCTGGGACACAATACAGTTATCTTGTATAACTGTATTTGAGTACAGTCAAGTGCCACTTAACCGACAGAATACCTTCTGGGAAAAGTGTCCTTTGGTGACTCCGTTGTTGTGTAAATATAAGTAAACTGAATCTGTGGGTTCTATTTTCTTCCTGAGAATGATGTTCTTTAAGTAATTCAGGCTAACCAGGCCTAGAGGGCTTAGTAGAAGATGTCTCCTAACCTTTCAAAGAACAGATGTTAATATTTTTTAGCTCTGCCTGTGTGGTTCAGTGGTTAGCATGTTGGCTCATGCGCTGAAGGGTCTTGGGTTCAATTCTCAATGTTTCTCTCTCACCTCTCTCTCTTTCTCTTCCTCTCTCTCTCTCTCTCTCTCTCTCTCTCTCTCTCTCTCTCTTTCCATCAGGATACTCCAGAGACTGGTGGACTTGAGGAGGAATTGGTCATGGGCCCTGGCAACAGAAAAGCACCCAAGTTATTTAATGTTCTGAATAAACTTCCTCTAACTCTGACTTTCCTCAGGCCAAATGGGTTTGACTTGACCTTAATCTCTTCATCAGGAAGTGCAATGTCTTGATATTCCTGTAGTTTAAGTTTTGTGTTGGAATCTCTAGGCAGTGTCCCTCTGGGCTTTGCTCTTTTGTTTTTTTCTTTTTTCTTCCTGAGAAAGACCCACAGATGACTTAGCAGAAAGAAGGGCAGCTTTATTTGACCTGATAGACATTCTTGGTCAGCTAAGCAGACACCTGTCTTGTGTGAAGTGCTCCCCAGGGTCCTGCTTGCCCCTTCTGGGAAGGCAGGAAAAGGAAGCCCTGGCACTGCTGGGCTTCATGGAAACCTCATATTGGCTCCACCCAAGGGCCTTCCCCTGTCCCCACCGTCCTCTGGCCACTGGGAACTTCTTCCTGTTCTTTAGCATCCTTTTATTGCCAGCCTGACCATCTGGCTCATGTATTACATGTCCCTCTTAAAGGAACCTCATTCCCTTTCCACAGGATGTGATATTTCAAGTTCATTTAAACAATATAATATGATTTAAAAGGAGCTATTAAATTGTTTTTCCCCATCTAGCCACCTTAGCATAGCATTGCATTTTAGAGCTGCAAGGCGAGTAACCTAATACTTTTACCATTAAGGAAACGGAATTCAGTATCACTTTCTAGACCAGCCTTGGGCAAACTACGGCCCGCGGGCCAGATCCGGCTATTCTATCCGGTTCTCTTGCTCTCCCCTCCGCTCCTTTACTTTGAATTTATATCAGTTCACACAAACACTCCATCCATGCTTTTGTTCCGGCCCTCCGGTCCAGTTTAAGAACCCATTGTGGCCCTCGAGTCAAAAAGTTTGCCCACCCCTGTTCTAGACACAAGATAAAAAATAGGCTCTTTCTCTTTTAAGGAGGTAGGTGTTCCTTCCCAGGGAGAGGAATTAATTATTGGAGTGTGCTCCAAATAAATTAATGCTCCAAAAGGGGGCATTTTATTATACAGCTGTCGAATTAGTGGACATTGATTTTATTTTAGTTTTTTAGCTCTGTGGGCAGTTTGGTATTATTGGAGCATAGTATTCGAGGCAGAGAGTGGCAAGAGAGACTCTATTTGGTGGCCTCAACATTTGTAGAAATGTAAGGAGTTGGATAGACCTCTGATAAACATCATGAGAGTTGGAAGCCTTTACTGGGGGGAGTTTGCAAGGGAGCTGAAGATCAAGCAAAAGTGGAACTGAGCTGAGGTTGGAGATAAGAATTGTATGGTGGTATTGTCCTGATTGGTTATGGCACTTTCTCCACAAATTTGACTACAATAGAATCTGTTACAACAAGGAGTGGGTTATATAAGATAAATGTTTATTTCTCTCTCACCTTACAGTCCAAGGCTGGTGGAGTAGCTCAATTTCCAGAACCACTCAGAGTCCTGGGTCCCTCCAATCTTGTTCTGCCATTCCGTACACTATGCTAATATGGCTGCATGGCCAACGCGGGGTTCTGAAAGGAGGTAAGAGAAGTGGAAAGCAAATAATTTCCTTTTAGGTAAGAGAGAGAAGTTGTACACATCACTTCTGCTCATATTTCATTGGTGAGAGTGTAGGCACCTAGCGCAAGTAAGTCTGGGAAATGGGTCTAGCTGGGCAGCCATGTTCCCAACTAAAACGCTATTTCTATGGAAAAAGAGACTAGATTTGAGGGACCAGCAAACAATCTGCCACAGAAGATGAAGGTAACTGTAGGTCGATGGATGAAAGGTTGAGTTTTGGGATTTTCTGGACAGGTGTGAGGATAGCAGTGCAAGAGAGTTTAGGGTGTTGAGCCATACGTAGTTCAGGGGGTCAGCTAAGAGCTCCAGCCGGGCAAGGTAGTTAGGCCAGAATGTTGTGGGCCTTGGAAGCCTTGAGTCCAGGAGGTTGCAGAATAGATGTGAGACTAAAGGAGGAAGTGGTTGGGATAGGAATTAGTTATTCACGGTTAGAGCAGGAGCTGGAGCTGGATGTAGAGGTGGCTTAGTTCTGGGAGACAAGACCTGTGGTGGAGCCATGGGTGCAGGAGGTTGACATGGTGAGGTGGCGGTTTGCAGAGTTGAGGCAGTCACGGCATGTTTGGTGTACCCTGCACAGTGGTCAGACCTCCTGTTTTGGCATTGAGTACCCTTCATCATCTGGCCCCTGGTTGTCTCACCTTCTCTCCTCCCTTCCTCACTACCTAATACTAAATCAGTGTTCATACCCCCCTTCCCATCAATCCAGGTTACTCCCCTCACCTATAAAAACCACCTCATGTGTCATCTCTCCCAAAGGCCGTCCTTGATCCCAGGCCTCTTAAAGTCTCTTTGTTTCTGTCTGGGTACCAGCGGTCTTCTTCTTTTGCTTAGTTATAGTTTGTAACAACCTTACATCGGACCAGTTTGGCCTTTCTAACCTATTATATATGCACTACATATCTATTAATGGGCAGTTTCTGGACTTACTTTTGTATCAATTTTTTGAGACAATCTGATTGACCAGTTCATCTCTTCTTTTCACACTGGACCATAGCTGTCCTGGATGTGAGCTACCATCAGCTGGTCACTCATGTGCAGGGGAACAGAATGGGCAGATCAGGACACTAACCCGGCTGCTTGCCATGCTGGTTCAGTGCCGAGGCTGTGACCTATGGGGGCAGAGCTGTGGGAAGGAATACAACCCCATCATTGCTGATCTTCCTGCCTGGCCTTGAGCAGGGGAGGGGTTTTTAGGGAGATAAAAGTTGGCTGTTTCTCCTTACCATCAGGAACAATAAGTTTATACTGTACTGGAGGGATCTGATCTTTGGTCTGTTCATTCAACTAGAACAGCTGAGACACTCTGCCAGGCCCTGGAAATTGGGAAGGCAAGGAGGCTACCCTGTCCTCACAGTTGGTAGTGTGGGAGTGCAAAGGGGGACCTAGGGCACATAAGCAGGAGTTATGGTGCTGTGGACACCCCCCAGGTTCCAGCCCCAGAGAGCCTTCTTCAAGGGCCTTGTAAAACCCAAAAGTCCCATTTGGGGAGAGCATCTCCAGAGACATGAAGGAGTAGTGCCTCCGGCTCTAAAGAGGAATGGCTCAAACCATTGCCCATGAGTGGCCATCACTTCTGTCCTTGAGTTTGGTTTCCTAATTGGCCCCAGTGGTGTGAGGAGAAACTGCATCTATGAACTTCAAGCCCCCCTTCCCCAGCCTTTGCCCCTCTAAACCTAGGGGCCCAGACCAGCCGGTCCCAGTGTGTGAGGGCCTCGTCCTCACCGTGAGGAAACCACTTGCGGCATCAGCTGGAACCAGTCAGGCTGCCTTCCTCTGTCCCCTGCCTCCCTATTTTTATTAAAACTTTTACTTGTAAATCCAGCCCTTTCTATCCAAGAATCTGTTTCTTGGAAAACAAATATTCCATTTCCCAGAGGTAAAAAATGAAAAATGCTCATTTTGTGGAAAGCTGCATCACATAGGTCAAGGGGGATTTCTCTTCTCAGGATAGTGAGGCGTCTAGCCAGGCCCCCAGGCCCTGACTGCATGGCTGCCCCAGGCAGGAGCTGGGAGAAGTTGAGGGGCAGGCCTGAGGTGGTCTCACTAGGCCGGACCTCCCACAGCCTCCCTGGAGCTGACTCCGAGACTGTGGCCCCGAGTCTTTGAGGGAAGTCCCTGCTGAGGTTGGACGTGAAGAGTGGCCCCTCTCATGCTCCTATCCAGTCATCCCGAGGTCCTCCTTCCCTCAGGAGAGAAGACATCTCTCTCTTCCCTGAGGTTTCCCAGGCAAGGAAGAAGCACTCTGGATGGTCACACAGTCAGCTATTACACTTCTGATTAGAAGTCTCTCATTCAGATGACAACACTCCATGCCACTCAGTCAGTATGAGAGACCAGCCTTGGTTCCTCTCTCTCTCATCCCCGTACTCCTAAAATGTGTCTCTGTATCCCCCACTTCACTCCATCACCACCCCTCTGGCCCAGGCTTTCACCACTACTGCCTGGACAACTACAATCCCTTCCTAATGGGCTGCCCTCCAACCTCCCCCACTTAGTCCACTCTCCTTACAGCTGCCTGAGCCATCCTGGGATGGGATCTTGCTGACCAAGGAGCTATCTGGATCACCACAGTGGACAAGTATGGCACAGCTTGATTTTTCAGAACAGCTGGAGACCCCACAAGCCTGCACAAGAATTCTAGAAGGGATTGCACAGGAAGCATCACCTCCTTACCCTGGAAACCGGGTGAGGGGAGGAAGCCCCAGGAAACAAACCAAGGCCAGGGTGGTTATGCTAGGCAGAGAACTACCTGGACTTTCACAAGAGCTTTCTCATCTCTCCCTCTGGCCAACATTACTGTCCTCTGCCACCTTGGATCCCCTGGGCTTCGTTCTATTTACGGTCTGTGGGTATGGGACTAGCCAGTCCCTGTTTTCACCCCTCCTACCATTCTCCATGCGGCTTCTTTAATTCCCTAGTTAAAGGACTTCCATTCAGCTATATTTCAGGCAGTTCTGAACGATGGTTTTTCTGTAGTTTAGTTGTAATTTTGATGTGGTTGTGGGAGGAGGCGCGTACCGCATTTACCCACTGTGCCATCTTGCCCAGAAGTCTCAAAGACATGAATTTTTTGGTCTGTTACATTGTAGAACCCCAAGCAAAGAAGAACCACTCCATCCTCTCCTCTGCAACTTCTTTTAGCACTTAGGGTTTATTAAATATATTATTTCTTGGAGCAAAGAGTAATTTTACTGACCAAACCAAGGTAGTCTTCCCACTTCCAATGAGAAATACAGATAAGGAATTCATTATTCCAAGAGTTCCTACTGGCAGAAAAAAAAACGTAAATGTATGTAAAATTCTTAGAGAAAGGTATGCCAGAGATCGTTTCTAAAACACATTCCTGAAAAAAAAACTGGGAGGGAAGGAGTGAAGGAAGGAGAGAGAGAGCCAGCTAGCCAGCCAGGTAATCATTAATGTTGATCTACAGGGTGAGATGGCCATGTATAGGGAGTTTTTACATGAACTCCACTGATTATGTGGGTACCTTTCCTCTTCCACATCTGTGTCCCCATGACATTAAACAGCATCTGGCTCATCTGTTCATACATTCACTCATACTTATACTCCTACACAATCTAGCTAGAGTGTCTAGAGTTGCTTTTCTAGTAGTGGCAACAACTTCGGATCAATGGCCCTGACCGCTGGACCCGGACCTGAGACCACAGGCGCCTACTGGGGTTGGGTTGCTGCCTGTGGCCATGAGCAGGAAATGACCCATGACCTAGACATCACCAACTCCCTGCTCTAATTCACCAGTGCAAACACCACCTAGAATGTCATTCGGAAGACTTGTTACTGTTGGCTGACCTACCATGAAAGGGAAGCACTGGCAACTGCCATGGTGACTTCATGACAAATGGCCTTCCCTCCTTCCTGCCCCAGGATTTATTTATTCCTTTATTTATTTTTTTATGCAGTGAAATTAGAAAGTGCACAGTACTTTTGTTACATACTTTCTCATCTAGGCACAGATACCAGGAAGTGGCTTTGAAATTGTTTTTGAAGATCTAAGGAAAACATATTTTTTATAACGTGTACTTGCTACATTAAGCATTTGCTTAACTTCTTGTCTCGGAGGAAAATGCCAAGCTGTAGGTTTAGGACTAGAGTTTATTGTCAGGTTAATTAAACCCTAACAAAAAGAGGGAGAGAAAATATTTTTGAAGGGGGATGTTGTCGCTTCATGTTCTATCTTCGGTCTCTTAACCTCTCTCTAATATTTTCCTCATTTTAACTTGATCCTGCATTCCGGGTAACATTTTTTACCCTACCTTCTGATTCATCAATTCTTTTTTTCAGTTCTGGTTCTTCCACTTTTTAATGGACTTAGGTTTTTAAAGTTTAATGGCTGTGTTTTTCATTTCTAAAAGTTTTTTTTTTCCCCTTGTAAAACATATATCTTTTTTTCTAAGTAGTTGCTTATGTTTTCCACTGCATCTTTATTGTTTTAATCATTGTGTGTATGCCTTTTTAATCTAAATCTTTTAATTCCATTTCTTGAAGCTGCTTGTGCTTTTGCTGATTCTCAATTAGAACTAATAAAACTATTAGACAAACTATTGGAACTAATTTTAAAAAACAAAAGGCCTAATAAAAAATAACTTACCAGAATTATTAGCCTTCTAATAAGCCATAATAACTGTTTATAGCAGTTCATTATACTCAGTACATCATGTCCAGCTATCAAGGAAAAAAAAAAATACAAGGTATACTAAAAGGCATAAAACAATTTGAAGAGACAGAGCAAGCAAGCATCAGACCCAGACATGGCAGGGATGTTGGACTTATCAGACCAGGAATTTAAAGCAATAATGATTAATATGCTGAGGTACAGTAGATAGCATGCAAGAGCAGTGGGGCATGTAAATAGAGGAAGCAATGCTAGAACTCGAAATACTAACAGAAAGAAGAATTCCTTTGATAACTTATTGAACTGACACTGCTTTGGAAAGAATCTGAGCTTGAGGTCATATCAATAGAAAGCTCCAAAACTGAAAATCAAAGAGAACAAAGGCTGAAAAAAAATAAATGCCCAAGGACTGTGGGACAACTACAAAAGGTGTAACATATGTGATGTGGTAATACTAGAAGGAGAAGAAAGAAAGGAACCTGAATACTTAAAACATGACTGAAGGTTTCCCCAAATTAATGTCAGACACCAAACCACAGATATAGGAACTAGGAAACTGAGAGAACACTAAAAATGATAATCCGCTGCCCCCCCCCCCCAAAAAAAAAGACACCCATAGATTTAAGCATATTAGTTTCAAACTATAGTAAATCAAAAATAAAAAATTCTGAAAAAATCCAAAGGGAAAAAACCTTATCTTTAGAGGAACAAAGATAAGAATTATATCTCACTTATCAGAAAGCATACAAGCAAGAAGAGAGAGGAATGAAACTAAAGTGTTGAGAGAAAAAAAGAATCCTACAAATCTATAACTCTTTACCCTGCAAAATTATTCTTCAAGACTGAAAGAGAAATAAAGACTTTTTCAGACAAATAAAAATTGGCATTTGTTGCCAGTAGACCTCCCTTGCAAAAAAATGTTCAAAAAAATTCTTTAGAAATAATGAGGAAAATAATATAGGCCAGGAACTCAGGTCTACATAAAGGAATAAGTGAATGTAAAATAAAAAGAACTTCACAAGCTTATTCTAAAACTTACTTGGAAGAGAAAATGTGCAAGAATATTTCTGTTGAGAAATCAGCTGACAGTCTTATGGGAGTTCCCTTGTAGGTAACTGTCTTTCTCTTCCTGCTTATAAGATTCTCTTATTATCTCTATCCTTTGCTGTCTTGGTGTGGGCTTCATCTTGTTTGGGACTTTCTGTACTTCCTGGACTTGTATGTTTATTTCTTTGACCAGGTTAAGGAAGTTTTCCGTCATTTCCTCAAGTAGAGTCTCAATCTCATCTCTCTCTCTTCTCCTGCTGGTAGCCTTATGATGCAAATGTTATGCTTGATGTTGTCCCAGAGGTCCCTTAAACTATCATAATTTTTTAAAAGTCTTTTTCTTTTTGCTGTTCTGAATGAGTGTTTTCTGCTACTCTGTCTTCTAAATTGCTGACTCGATCCTCTGCTTCATCTTATCTGCTATTGACACCTTGTAGTGTAGTCTTCATTTCAGTTATTGTATCTTCATTTTTGACTGGTTCTTATTTATGGTTTCTATGTCGTTTTTAATGCTTACTATCTCTACTGAAGTTCTCATTAAGTTTCTTGAGCATCTTTATAACCAGTGTTATGAACTCTCTATCTGGTAGACTTACTGCATCCATTTCATTAAATTCTTTTTCTGGATATTTCTCCCAGTCTTTCATTTGGGACATGTTTCTTTGTCTCCCCATTTTGGCTGCCTCTCTGTGTTTGTTTTTATATATTAGATAGATCTTCTACCTTTCCCGGTCTTGGCAGGGTGGCTTTATGTAGTAGGTGTCCTGTGGGGCCCAGTGGTGCAGTCTCCCTGATCACCTGGAATGTCCCTTGTGTGGGTTGTGTGTGCCCTCCTATTGTAGTTGAGCCTTGATTGCTATTGGCACATCAGTGGGATTGACCTTCAGGACGACTGGCTGTGAGGTTTGGTCATAACCACAGTGTACGAGCTACTGTGTGGAGGCTGACCCTACAGAGTGGGATTTACCACAGTGGGGTCTTGTACCTACTGTTACCTCCCTTTGTGTGCTGCTTTGTGGAGCTAATTGGGTGGTGGTTTTGTTTTTTGTTTTTGTTTTTGTTTTTTTTTTTTTTTTTTTTTTTTTTTTTTTTTTGTGGTCTGAAACTATCCACTGGGTGTGTTGGTTCTGGAGAGTCTTGGGAGGGAATCCCATGTGGTCAGTGTCAGATGCTGTGTGTGACTGGCCCGGGGCTACCAGTTAGGAGCTGCAGAGTGATTCACAGTTGATAGCTGCCTTTGTTGGATCTGGATGGATGTGCATAGGAAGGACCATGCTGCAGGAGAGGCCAGTTGCCACCAGTACTAGGCTTGGGGCAGGTCAGTAAAAGGCCCAAAGCACCCTGAGACCTGCTGCCACCTGCTGGCTGCCATAGAGTTCAGCTGTTTATAAAGCCCCTGGTGGAGTGCAGGTTGGATGAGGCAGAGTCTCAGGGAGTTGTCAGGGTGGAGGTAATGGAGTTCACCAAGCTAATGCAGAATTAGGTTTGGTCGTGTGGGGCAGGGCTCAACACAGGGACAATGTCAGCCGTCCCTCCAGCCCTTAACCTGAAGCCACACAATTCAGATTCTCCCTGTATTTCTCTGGCATGTATTTCTTCTTTGTATTTTTTTAGTTTGATAATTACATTTTTAATTTTCAAGAACATTTCATTGTTTTTTATTTTCTCTTCTTTCATGACTTTTTTTCTTTGTCTACAAAAGAAAAACTTAGAATTTCTTTTTTAAAAATATATTTTTATTGATTTAGAGAGGAAGGGAGAGGGAGAAAAAGAGAGAAACATCAATGTTGAGAGAGAATCATCGATCAACTGCCTCCTGCTCACCTCCTAATGGGGATTGATCCCACAACCTGGGCGTATGCCCTGACTTGGAATTGAACCATGACCTCCTGGTTTATAGGTTGAAGTTCAACTATTGAGCCACACTGGCCAGGTGAAAAACCTAGAATTTCAATGAGGATGCTCAATAGATGTTTTAGAAATTATTTTCTCTTCCCATAGGTGGTTGGTATTGGTCTTCTCTACCATCATATTGATCTGTTTCTTCAATAGCCCTCTGCTCCAGGTGGGAGGCTAGGGCAAGATTGACTGGTCATTCTTGACTGGCAGGATTTCATTTAGGGCCCATGGTCAGAACACACTCCCCACTTGGTACAATGAGGGAAGCCTTTTCTTGGCGCCCCATCCTTCCCCAGAGATCCTGTCCAACTTCTTTTATGGGGCACCTTCTGGTTCAGCCATACCATGTTGTCTTGTTTGTCTGCCTACTCAAGAAAGACGCAAACCCTGGCTGGAGTGACTCAGTAGTTGGAGCATCAGCCCATGCACCAAAGGGTCATGGGTTTGATACCCGGTCAGGGGCACATACCTAGGTTGCAGGTTCGATCCCCTGCCCTAGTTGGGGCACGTGTGGGAAGTAGCCAATCCATATGTCTCTCTTGATTGATGTTTCTCTCTCTTTCTCTCTCTCACCCCCTCCCTCTCTTCCTTCCTCCCTTACAGTCTTTCTAAAAATCGATGGAAAAAATATCCTCGGGTGAGGATTAACAAAAAAGCATAGAGTGGATGTGCTCTTGAACACAACTCTTTCCAGATAGACCTAGGATGCACCCTGATTTCTCCCCCTATTGGCTCCTGCCCTCTGTGCATACACCTTCTAACCCCAACGTCTTCCCAGACCCCCAGTGAGCAATGGTTTTCATCCCCTCTGGTTGTCTCCTCTGCTCTGCTTTGCCCATCAGGTTGGTTCTATATCATGTTTTCAAACTCCACCAGTGGCCCCCTCTTCCATGCTTAGTGCTGTGATTTTTATTTTCACTTGCCATTTTTCACTAGTGTAATCAATGTTGAAATGGGACTCCTTCTGTCCTATTAGTTTGACTGAATCAACAATGTGAGAGACAAATTCCAAGCAAGTCTGTGACAGACTACCACATGCATAATTTACAATGAAAAAGGCCAAGGAATGTTTCATATAAGAATGAGGGGAGAACTGGGAAGAAAGCATTTCAGAGAATTTCTTTGGAGGTAGTTTTATACTAATCCTCCCCCACCCCCACCCCCACCTCCATTTATCTACCTACAGGCCAGCCCCAGAAGGGCTGAGGCCACAGTGAGAAAGAGCTGGTAAGAAGCTGACCAGCCCTCTTACCCTATTCTTTCCTCGTGCTGGTCAGCAGCAGATTTGGGAAGCTGGTAATCCCACCCACCTAATGTCTGCTCTCACAGGAAGCCTGTGGATCTGGGTAGTTTGCCCTTCACCTTCTCTCCTCAAAAGTCCTCTGTTTCTGGTTCTCTCCCACCCCTCCTCTTCCCTTTTCCTGCTTTCATTCTTTACCTCTCTTTTTTCATTTATTGCTGATAATACCAACCTCACGTTAGTAAGTTCTCATCACTGTTTATAAAGGACTATGACACTCCTCCCTTCCTCTTTCTTTCTGTTTATTGAGCAAACACCACTGCAGAATGTGATGGTAACTCTCAGAGGACAGTAAGAACATACAAGCACAGTGTGGTCAAGATCCAAGAGAGGGCAGCACGAGGGATGGGTCCCACATTCAGCATTGGGGTGTCAGGAAGACTTCCCAGGAGCGATGTTTTGAGGAAAAGTAGAGTTGGCTAGGGGGAGGAGATGTGGGCAGAGTGTTCTGGCCAGAGACAGCAGTGTATCCAAAGAGACACACCACAGGGTCCCACATTCTATTCCCTACCCTATCCTCAGGACCACTAGCACCATCACCTTGATCACTGCCATTCATTGGGGGCTCATTACATGCTGTGCTGTGAGAAGCCCTTTCCAACCTCAGCTGGCTTGTCTCTGCTCTCTTGCCTGTTCTAGAACTCTCTGCTTTCTTTTGGTCTATGTTCCTACCAGGAAGCCCACATTTGTCCCTTGTTTCCCAAAGTAGGAAACCTCTATCAGTAAGCTTATGTCCCCTCCCCCTTTTAGGAAGAGATAAGCACATTCCAAATGCATGACACCTTTGCATTGGATTAAAATGCCAAACACCTGGTTCCACTGGTTTCTTTACAAATTTCTGTACAAAAATTGTCAGCATACCTAAAGGAACCATAGACAGCCCTTCCCTCATTATAGTTCAGTTAGCAATAATCATTAAGTTATCACACATTGAGGAGTCTTGTCCAGAGAATAAACTGTTTAACCAGTTAGTAAAAGGCTACCTTGTCCTACTGCCTCCCCCTGTGAAAGGTCCATCTTATTGTTTGGGACAAAGAAGGAAGGAACATTTCCTGGTTCTCATGTCGGGATCTACCACATTCTCTGGAGAGGCTGACTCAAGGGCCCTGGAGAGAACCAGTGGGAAGGAATTTCAGGGCTCTCCACCTTAGCCTTCAGATGTTGTTTCCAGGAACTGGGAGAGTTCCTTAAAGTGTTGTTTTCATTTGAATCTGTGTTCACAGGGCTCTCTGCAGTTACGCAGACTGGCTATAAGCCAGTGAGTTATTGCGGCGTGGCCTTGATATTTCCCATCATAGGTTATCACTGTTATTTGTTTAGTGTGCCTTCTGTTCTGCAACTTGGATCTCTTCATATTTTATTATGTGTTGTGAAACATGCATTTTAACCAGTCAGGTGGAGGTATAGTGGTATCTCCTTAGGGGGATTACTAATAAGGTTGAACACCTTTTTGTCTCTCTCTCTCTCTCTCTCTCTCTCTCTCATTTGGGTAGACTTTTAAATGCCTGTTCACCCCTTTGCTCATTTTTAAATTATTTGTTTTGCCTTTTCTTTATGAATTATAGGAATTCTTTAGATATAAGATATACATACCATTGTCAGTTACATATATTGAAAATATTTTCTCCCACTCTGCTTGCCTTTTCACTGCTTTGATGGCATCTTTTGAGGAACAGATTTTTTTCCTTAATGTAGTCAAATTTATCAACTTTTACCTTTGTGGTACTAGTTTTGTGCCTTATTTTTAAATAATATTTTTATCCTATAGTTAGAAGATATTCTTCTACACTATCTCCTAAAATCTTTATTGTTTTGCATTTTACATTTAGGTCCATAGTCCACCTGGAGTTGACATTTGCGCATGGTTTGATTATAGGAGTTAAGTTTCATTTGCATTTCTTGTGGGTATTTTTTAATAAGGCTTTATTTTATTCATTTGTGTTGAATAAATTTGACATGTAACATTGTATTGTGTAAGCTTAAAGTGTATAGCATGTCATATCGATACTTTTATCTTCTCCATTTTATTTTTAATCCTCATCCGAGGACATGCTTAGAGAGAGGAAGGGAGGGAGGGAGAGGAAGAGAGAGAGAGAAACATCAATGTGAGAGAGAAACATCATTGTAAGAGGGAAACATCAATGTGAGAGAGAAACATTGCTTGGCTGCCTTCCACACACTCCCCGACTGGGGATCAATCCTGAAACCCAGGTTTGTGCCCTGACCGGGAATTGAACTGGCAACCTTTCCATGCACAGAATGACACTCAACTAACTGAGCTACTCTGACAGGGCTCACATGGATATTTTATAGTTCCAGAATAATTTATCAAAAAGGCAATCCATTCCCCATTGTTCTGCAGTGCTACCATTGTCCTCAATCCAGTCTATTTATATGTGTTTATGAGCTATGTATTCACACGTTCTGTACTATAATAGTTTTGTAGGGTCTTCATATCTGATAGGGCAAGTTTTTCCATTTTGTTTTTCTTTAAGAGATCTGGGCTCTTAGTTTTTTGTATTTCTGTATATATTTTAGAATCAGCTTGTCAAATTCTAGAAAAAACTTTAAAATAAAGCCTATTGTGTATTTTGGTTGGGAATACACAAATCTTGGAGATCAAGTCAGAGCAAATGGACATCCTTTCACTTCACATATTTCTTCTGTGTTTTCTTCTTTCTCCTTCCCGCATTCCTATTACACATATATTACCCCCTTTGTCATTGTGCCACAGTTCTTGGATATTCTGTTTCTTTTTTCTCTTTGCTTTTTCATTTAGGAAATTCCTACTAACATATTTTCAAACTCACTGATTGTTTCTTTGGTCATGTCCATCAGTGTATTGATGAACCAATCAAAAGCATTCTTTATTTCTGTTTCTGATTCCTAGCATTTCTGTTTGATTCTATCTTAGAGTTTCCATTGCTCTGGTTACATTACCCATCTGTTCTATGTTGTCCATTTTTTTTTCTCATTAGAGCCCACAGCACATTAATTATAGTTATATTAAATTCTCACTGATAATTCCAAAATCTCTGTCCTGAGTCTGGTTCTGATGCTTTCTTTGTTTCTCCAGATTGTGCTTTTTGCCTTTTAGCAGGCTTGGAATTTTTTGTTGAAAGCTGGACATGATGCATAAAAGAACTGATAAGACATGAGTATGAAGTTTTATGTTTATCTGGCTAGGAGTTGGCTATGCTTACTGCTTGCTGTAGCTGTGGTATCAGAGGCTCAGTTTTCCTCTAGTGTTCTTGTTTGTCTCCTCTGCTGCCTTTGGGTTTCTTTACAGACTCTTTCTTAAATAGGATCTGAGGCTTGCAGTCTTCTAGCTGTAATCTCCCGTTGCTCTATAGGAGTTCTAAGTTCTGGGGGAAGGGGTGGGGGGAGCACTCTGTAGTCCTATGATTAAGTCTCAATCTTTTGATAGGCCTATGTCCCTGAGCTTACAAGTGCTTCTGAGTTCCCTCTCCCTTTAACAGACAGGAAGCCTAAAAGGAACCGGAGTTGGAGATTTCCCTTTCCACAGGTTGGTTAGGCTTTGGTAAAACTCAAGTCAGTTAGGCTCTAGCAAAATAGTTTCCCTTGAGGACAAGTCATGTTAAGGAGAACAGAGAGGTCTGGGTATGTTCCAAAATGGTTCCTTTCCTCTTCCCCCTACCTGAAGCACAAGGGAAACCTTCTCCAATCTCCTGGTTGGTTCCTGAGGTAAAATTTATAAAAGTGTGAGGGATCCCCAAGATGGCCCCTTCCTAAGTTTTTACTCTGAAACCTGTCTCTGCTGAGCCTCCGGCAATTTGGCAATTTTGTTGAAGTGTTCCTACCATTCCTGGCTCCAGCTTCAGGCATCTGCTCCGGGAATTCTCTGGGTAAGCTGTGTATTGCTCCAGGGTTTGGGGCAGCTGTTTGCCCTATGACCTTAACTCTCTGTAGATCTAAGATGAGCTGTTGATTGTCAGTGTGTTCAGCATTTTTCTTCTGTGAGGATGGGGGTGATAAACTATCTACATGCCAAATCAGAAACGAGAAGTCCATTCTTTAATATGAGTGATCATGACATTTCTTTTTAGGTCTTCTGATTTTCTCGTTAACAAATTTTATTGTTTTCTTAGTGAGGTCTTGCCAATGTTCTGTTAGATTTATTCCTAGCTACTTGATATTTGTTCACGTTATGGTCAATGCATCTTCTTTCACTTTTATTGATTTTAACAGCTTTATTGAGGTATTTGCATAACATAATGTTCATCTGTTTAAATAATAAACATTAAAACAATCAGTGATTTTGGTAGAGTTACAGAGTTCTGCAGCTATCACCATAATCTAATTTTAGAACATTCTCATAGTTCCAGAAAGAAAACGTGTACCTGTTAGCAGTCATTCCCCATTCTCCTCTCCTCCACACAGGCAACCACTAATTTATTTATTTATTTTATCTTTATGGATTTGCCTGTTCTGGTCATTTCATATAAATGGGATCATATCATATGTGACTAGCTTCTCTCACTTAGCATAATGTTTTCAAGGTTCATCCATGTTATAGCATGTATCAGTATTTCATTCATTTTTATAGTTGAATAATATTTCATTGTATATGCTATACCATTCAGTCATCATTTAATGGACATTTGGATTATTTGCATTTTGGGATATTATGAATAATGCTTCTATAAGCATTTGTGTGCAAGTTTTTGTGTGGGCATTTTATTTCTCTTGGGTAGATATCTAGGAGTGGAATTGCTGGGTCATGTGGTAACTCTTTATTAAGTATTTTGAAGAATTTATAAACTTTTTCAAAGTGGCTGCACTATATTACATTCCTACTAGCAATACATAAAGGTTTCAGTTTCTTTATATCCTTGAAAATGCTTGTTATTATTTGTCTTTTTTTTTATCATAGCCATATTAGTGGGTATAAAGTGATATCTCATTGTGTTTTTTATTTTCATTTCCCAAAAGGCTAATGATGTTGAGCATTTTTTTTTTCAATAAATGTCTCTTCATATTCTTTGCCCATCTTTAAACTGAGTTATATGCCCTTTCATTATTGAGTTGTAAGGTTTTTAAAAATATATTTTCTTGATACTAGACTCATGTATGATTTGCAAATATTTTTTTCTAGTCTGTGGGTTGCCTTTTCATTTCCCCCCTTTTTTTTTAATCCTCACCCAGGATATTTTTTCCATTGATTTCTAGAGAGAGTTGAAGGGAGGAAGAGAGGGGTGAGAGAGAGAGAGAGAAACATCAATGTGAGAGAGACACATCAATTGGTTGCCTCCTGCACACATCCCTACCAGTCTGGGGAACCTGCAACCAAGGTACGTGCCCTTGACCAGAAATCGAATCCGAGACCCGTAGGTCCCTAGGCCAATGCTCTGACCACTGAGCAACAGGCCAGGGCTTTCCTTTTTTGATAATGTTCTCTGAGGAACAAAGTTTTGTAGTTTGATGAAGTTCAGTTTACCAATCTTCTTTCTTATTGATTGTGCTTTTGTGTTATATATATAAAAAAAAAACAAAACATTGCTTTACCTATGATTGCAAACATTTACTCCTGTGCTTTCTTCTAAGAAATTTATAGTAAAACTATAAGCTTTTAAAAATAAAATAGAAATATTTAATATTTACATGTGTGACCCACTTTGAGTTCATTTTTATGGTGATCTGAGGTAGGGGGTCCAAATTTATTTCCTTGCATGTGGATATTCAGTTGTTTCTAAACCATTTGTTGAAAAGAATATTCTTTTCCCCATTTAAATTTTTTGGCCATTTTGTTGAAAATCAATTGACTATAAATCTTAGAGTTTATTTCTGGGCTTTCAGTTCTGTTGATCCATATACCTATTCTATGTCAACACCATACTGTCTTGATTATTATAGCTTTGTAGTAAGTTCTGAAATAAAAAAATCTGAGTCTTCTAACTTTATTCTTTTTCATGACTGTTTTGAATATTCTGGGTCCCTGAACTTCTAGTTATCTTTTGTTGTTATCAGTTTCTAGAATAAGTTCATAGTGGTCACAAAGCATGCTCTGTAGTTTTCATTCCTTTGAAATTTGTTTTACGGCATTATGGTAAATTTTTGTAAATGTTCCTTTTATGCTTGAAAAGAATGTGCATCTACAGTTTTTAGGTGCAACAAATATGTCCATTAAATCAAGTTTCTTAACAGCATTGCTCAAATCAGCTAAAAAATATTGCTGCTTTTAGTGTACTTGTTCTATCAGTTCCAAATAGAAATATATTAAAATTGGCTAAGCCAGCTTTCTTTTAGTTAGTATTTTCATGACCTTTTGTCCTTCTTTTTACTATAAACCTGTCTGCTATTTTTGCTATTGTTGTTAATCCTCACCCAAGAATATTTTTTCATTAATTTCTTTTTTTACAGAGAGTGGAAGGGAGGGAAAGACACAGAGAGAAACATTGATGTGAGAGAGAGACACCTATTGGTTGCCTCCCACACTCTCCCTGGCCAGAGCTGGGGATTGAGCCTGTAATTGAGGTACATGCCCTTGACCAGAATTGACCCTGGACCCTTCAGTTCGCAGGCTGACGCTCTGTCCACTGAGCCAAACCAGCTAGAGTCTGTCTGCTTCTTTTTAAATATAGCTTGTAAATATTGTCAGTTGTATTTTGTTTTGTTTAAATAGTCTGACAATTAATTGCTAATATATTTCAATTTAATTCACATATGTGTGCTTACTGTTTGTCTCAGGGGTCCCATACTTCTTTCGCCTTTCTTATGTTTGACTAAGTATATATCTTAACATTTTTATTTCCCCTCAACTAGCTTCCAAGTATACCCTCTATTTTTTTTAAATAAACCTTTATTCAGATTATTACAATTGTTTCTCCTTTTTTCCCCCCATAGCTCTCCTCCACCCAGTTCCCACCCCACCTTCTGCCCTTACCTCCCCCCCACTGTCCTCATCCATAGGTGTATGATTTTTGTCCAGTCTCTTCCTGAACCCCTCCATACCCCTTTCCCCCTGAGAATTATCAGTCCATTCCCTTTCTATGCCCCTGATTCTATTATATTCATCAGATTATTCTGTTCCTCAGGTTTTTAATTCACTTGATTTTTAGGTTCACTTGTTGATAGATATGTATTTGTTGTTCATAATTTTCATCTTTACTTTTTTCTTCTTCCTCTTCTTAAAGAATACCTTTCAGTATTTCATATAATACTGGTTTGGTGGTGATGAACTCCTTTAGCTTTTTCTTGTCTGTGAAGCTCTTTATCTGCCCTTCAATTCTGAATTATAGCTTTGCTAGGTAGAGTAATCTTGGTTGTAGGTTCTTGCTATTCATCACTTTGAATATTTCTTGCCACTCCCGTCTGGCCTGCATAGTTTCTGTTGAGAAATCAGCTGACAATCGTATGGGTGCTCCCTTGTAGGTAACTAACTGTTTTTCTCTTGCTGCTTTTAATATTCTCTCTTTGTCTTTTGCTCTTGGCATTTTAATTATGATGTGTCTTGGTGTGGTCCTCTTTGGATTCCTTTTGTTTGGGGTTCTGTGCACTTCCTGGACTTGTAAGTCTATTTCTTTCACCAGGTGGGGAAGTTTTCAGTCATTATTTCTTCAAATAGGTTTTCAGTATCTTGCTCTCTCTCTTCTTCTGGCACCCCCATAATTCTGATGTTGGTACGCTTGAAGTTGTCCCAGAGGCTTCTTACACTATCTTCAACTTTTTGGATTTTTTTTTCTTTTTGCTTTTTCGGTTGTTTTTTGCTTCTTTGTATTTCAATTCTTTGACTTGATTCTTATGTTCCTCTAGTCTGTTGTTGGGTCTCTGTATAATATTTTTTATTTCAGTCAGTGTATGTTTAATTTCTAGTTGGTCCTTTTTCATATCTTCGAGGGTCTCGTTATATTTATCGGCCTTTTCTAGGATATTCTTGAAAAGCCTTATAACCGTGGTTTTGAATTCTATATCCAGTCGTTTGTTTTCCTCCATTTCTTTCGTTTGTGATCTGTTTCTTTGTCGCCGCATTTTCACTGCTTCCCTGAGTTAGTAGGGTAGCTTTGTGTGCTAGGTTTCCTATATTGCCCAGTGGGTCGGCCTCCCCAATTAACCTGAGGTGGATACTCTTGGTGCACCCCTTTGTGGACTGTGTGTACAGCCTTGTTGTAGTTAAGTCTTGATTGTTGTTGGTATCACTGGGAGGAATTGACCTCCAGGCCAGTTGGCTGTGAGGATCAGCTGTGTCTAAGCTGGGAGAAGTTTAGTGCTGGAGACAGCCTTATAGGATTAGACTTGCCAAACTGCAAAAACCTCTGTGCTCAGCTTGGATGGGGTGGAGTCTCAGGGAGGAGCAGACAGTCTTGGCTTCCCATCAGCCTTGCCCTTGTACGCATGCACCTCCAGACCTCTGCCTTCCCCAGCTCCCGAGTCTCCGCCCGAGAGTCCAGATTCCCCCCCGTAAGAGCGTGGGTCCCCAGGGGCTCACCTGGAACTGGGGTTCAGTGCAGTCAGAACTGGGGTTCAGTGCAGTCAGGAGCTTCCGACTCCCTTCTGCTAGGGAAAGCCTGTGGCAACCTCCGCAGTCTTTGTGCACACTGGTGCGCGTGCCTCCAGACCCCTGCCCGCTGGGGCTCCCCTGGGTCTCTGAGTCTCCGGGTGCCTTTCTCTCTACCTGACAGTCCAGACTCCCCCTGTATGAGCCTGGGTCCACGGGGTTTCGCCCGGAACTGGGGTTCAGTGCAGTCGGAACTGGGGTTCAGTGCAGTTGGGGGCTTCCTTCCCCCTCCCACCAAAGAAAGTCAGCCAGGCTCTCAGCTGCCCTTCCTCTCTGTGCACACAAAGACCCTTTGCCGTACCTCCAATTCTCTGTGAGCTTTTCTCTTTCCTTCTAGTTGTAGAATTTCCACTCAGCCAGCTTTCCTGTGGTTCTGGATGGTGTCTGTTTTGTCTTTTAGTTGTAGTTTTGAAATTGTTGTGTGAGGCAGCAGTTTAGGTGCTTACCTATGCCGCCATCTTGGTTTCTCTCCTTTATCTATACCCTCTATTTTTATTGTTAATAGTTAACCAGGAAATCATAACATTCACTTTTTGATGTTCCCAAAGATTAATGTTAATACCTTACCCATTTCCTGGACAATGAAATGACTGTAGGACACTTTAATCCCATGTATTCCTTTCCCATTGTTATCAAATACAGACTGTTCCACTAATATGTTTTTAAAATGAAGATTAGCTCATACATGAATGATATCAGCATAATGATGTCAGCATAATGCAGAAATTCTGCTAGTTTGTGTGTGATTTTCTCTAGCACATGAGTGTATTGAAGTGTGTTTTCTCTAGCATGAGAAAGTAAGCTTGCTTATAATGAAAACAAAGCCTAATGCTATGTGAAGATCTTTAGAAAAAAAGCTAACCATTCTGCAGAAGTGCTAACTTTAGGGCAAAAAACAGGCAATTTAAGTGGATTTCAGAAGCCCTAACAAATTGTTTCTCCCTAAAAATTGTTTCTCCATAAGAAATGGTGCATCATTGATTTTTCATTCTTCCTGTTTTCAAGATTTTTTTTCCTTGTCTTAAGTTTTCAGCAGTTTGATTATGAAGCATTTGGCATGGATTTTTTGGATTTATTATCTTTGGGGTTTATTTAGCTTCTAGAATCTGTAAGCTATATCATTCACCAAATTTGGGAAGTTTTCAGCCTTTTTTCTTTATGTATTTTTTCTGCACTACACTGTTTTCTCCATCTGCAACTGTGATAATGCCAATGTTCCACCGTTTGGTTTTGTCCCACAGGCCTCTTAGGCTCTGTTCACTCCCTTACCCCCCAATATTTTTCTCTCTGTTGTTCAGATGAAATAAGTCCTACTGCTCTATCTTCAAGCTCACAACTGTTCCTCTGTCATCTACATTGTTACTAAGTCCATCCAATGAGGTTTTAGGTTTTTTTACAACTATTTTTTAAATAATTCTTTATTGTTGGAAGTATTACATATGTCCTCTTTTCCCCCCCATTAATCCCCTCTAGCCCACCCTTGCCCTCTGCCCCAGGCCCTCACTGCCCCATTGTCTGTGTTCATGGGCCAAGCATATATGCATACAAGGTTGATTACCTCCTACCCACCCACCCTTTCCTGCCTTCCCTCCTAGATTCCAATGAGGTTTTTGTTTCAGTAATTGTATTAGTTCTAAAATTTCCACTTGATTCTTCTTTGTAGCTTCTATTTCACTGTTGAGGTCTCCTTTCCTTTTATTTAACAACTAGTGGCCCGGTGCACAAAATTTGTGCACTCGGGGTGGGGGGAGGTCTCCCAGCCTGGCCTGTGCCCTGTCACAGTGCAGGAGCCCTGTAATCCATCACCCCAAAGAGGTAGGCCTCTGCGAGCCTCACGTCCCTGGGCCCGATGCCGGGGGCAGGGACGTGAGTCTCACATCCCCAGGGCCAGTGCAGGAGGCAGGAACGTGAGCCTCACTTTCCCGGGGCCAGTGCCGGGAGCGGGGACGTGAGCCTCATGGCACCTGGGCCAGTGCTGTGAGCCTCACATCCCCAGGCCCAGCACTGGGGCAGAGACGTGAGCCTCACATCCCTGGGCCCAGCACCAGGGGGCAGAGACAAGAGCCTCACACAAGTCCCCAATGCTGCAAGTCCCCACCCACCCGCGCCTGCTGCACATGCAGCCTCCTGCTGATCAGTCATTAAGCATGAGGGCATCACATCCATTAGCATATTAGCTCTTTATTATTTAGATAGCTATTTTAAAGTTTTTGTCAGATAATCCCAATATTTATATCATATTGATATTGATATCATAATAATATCTATTAACTATCTTTTTCCATGAGAGTTGAGATTTTACTAGCTGTTTTTTTGTGGGCGTTTTTCTGTATGGCAAGTAATTTTGAATTGTGTTCTGATAATTGTGAATAGTATGTAACAGTATTCTGGTTCTTGTTTGAATCCTATGAAAAATTGATTTTTTTTTTTTAGAGGCAACTAACTCATTTGGGTTCTGGCTGCAAGTTCCAGCCAGCCTTCTGTGGTTTGTGGTTTTTAAATGAGTTCCATTTTCAAACATCTGCAAGTGCTCTTCAGATCTGTCCTGCATGTATGATGTGCGTGGGTCCTAGGATACAGTCTATCTCTTGGTTTAGTTCTCAGATCCTTTGGTATACTCTTCAGGATTAGACCCACACATGCACAAGGTGAGTCCAGGACTTCATAAACTTCATGAGTTCTTTTCCCAAGCTCCTGCTTTTCTGCAGCCTTTCCATGCTGATTCCCTGTGGCTCCCCATTTTGGTCCTCTGTCTAGGAAACTAAAGCTGGCGCTTTAGTTACTCCACTTCCCACACTTGTCCTCATGTCTTGGGCCAAGTGGCAGAAGGACAGAGGGGTAAAAATACCAACAATGGAGGCTTGAGTCACCCTTTGGGGACACTATTGAGACCGCAGATACTCTTATAAAAGAGTAAGGTTCCCTCCAAGTTTTATCTGTATTTCCTTTCTGGGAATTGCCTGTTCCTAGTGTTTGCCCACCTTTCCATTGGATGGCTTATCATTTTTTCTCTTCTTTTCACTCTAGTTCATCAGATATTCTCAATATTATTTACCGTTTGATATGTACTATGCAGATATCTTCTCCCAGTCTATCACTAGTTTGTTCACATTTTTTTTTAGTATGGTCAACTTCATTAGTGTTTCTTTTTTCCTTTTGTAGTTTTTGTATTTTATGTATTAAGAACTCCTTCTTATCTGCTAATTTTAAACATATCAGCTAAAATTTTCTCCTAGTACTTTTATAGATGAATTTATATTTATGAAGGGGTAAGGTAACTTTATTCTGTTTCCCCCTTTCACATTATATACTTAACTAGAGGCCCGGTGCATGAAATTCATGCACGGAGCGGGGGTGTCCCTCAGCCCAGCCTGCACCCTCTACAATCTGGGACCCCTCGAGGGATGTCCGACTGCCCATTTAGGCCTAATCCTGGTGGACATCCCTCTCACAATCCAGGACTGCTGGCTCCCAACTGCTCACCTGCCTGCCTTCCTGATTGCCCCTAACCGCTTCTGCCTGCCAGCCTGATCACCCACTAACCACTCCCCTGCCAGCCTGATTGATGCCTAAATGCTCCCCTGCCAGCCTGTTTTCCCCTAACTGCCCTCCCCTGCAGGCCTGGTCACCCCTAACTGCCCTCCCCTGCAGGCCTGGTCCCCTCCAACTGCCCTCCCCTGCAGGCCTGGTCCCCCCCAGCTGCTCTCCACTGCAGGCCTGGGTCCCCCCCAACTGCCCTCCCCTGCAGGCCTGGGTCCCCCCCAACTGCCCTCCCCTGCAGGCCTGGGTCCCCCCCAACTGCCCTTCCCTGCAGGCCCTTTCACCCCCAACTTCCCTCCTCTGCTGGCCTGGTCACCCCTAACTGCCCTCCCCTGCAGGCTTAATTGCCCCCAACTGTCCTCCCTTGCAGGCCTGGTCCCTCCCAACTGCCCTCCCCTGCTGGCCATCTTGTGTCCACATGGGGGCAGGATCTTTGACCACATGGGGGCAGCCATCTTGTGTGTTGGAGTGATGGTCAATCTGCATATTACTCTTTTATTAGATAGGATAGAGGCCTGGGTGCATGGGTGGGAGCCAGCTGATTTTCCCTGAAGGGTGTCCCAGATCAGGGTGGGGGTTCCCTTGGGGCATGGGGCGGCCTGGGCGAGGGGCCTGTGGTGGTTTGCAGGCCAGCCACGCCCCCCTGCAACCCAAGCAGAGGCCCTGGTATCTGGGATTTATTTATCTTCTACAATTGAAACTTTGTAGCCTAGAGCGGAGCCAAGCCTTCTGCTCACTCCGTGGCGGCAGCCATTTCTGTTGGGATTTCTGTATCTTCTATAATTAAAACTTTGTAGCCTGGAGTGGAGGCCTAGGCCGGCCAGGGCTGCAGAAGCTTGGCTTCCTCCATCGCCGGGGGCAACCCTAGCCTCCTGCTCTCTCCAGCTCCATGGCTGCCACCATTTTTGTTGGGATTTATTTATCTTCTATCATTGAAACTTTGTAGCATTGAGTGGAGGCCTAGGCCTGCAAGGGCAGGTGGAAAGCTTGGCTTCCTCCATTGCCAGGGAAACCCAAGCCTCCCTCCTGCTCTCCGTGGCCGCAGCCATCTTGGTTGGGTTTTATTTGCATATTTGCTCCTGATTGGCTGGTGGGCGTGGCTTGTGGGTGTAACGGAGGTACAGTCAATTTGCATATTACTCTTTTATTAGATAGGATTGTTCCCAAATCATTGGTTGAATATTCCATCACTTGAAAAACACTTTTGCAATGTTCAGTTCCTGTGCATGCATGGATTTCATTCTGTATTCTCTATTCAGTTTAATTATTTACTTGTTTTACCTGAATCAGTAACTTTTTGGTAGAACTCTCTAGTGAGCCCTCAGGTCCTGGATTTTTTTGTGGGGAATGTTTTTGTTTACTAATTCAATCTCCTTGTTTATTATTAGTCTGCTCTGATTTTCTATTTCTTCATGATTTGGACTTGTTATGTTGTGTGTTTCTAGGAATTAATCCATTTCTTCTAGGTTATCCAATTCATTATATATATATATATATATATATATATATATATATATATATAATTCTTTTATATATATATTTTTAATTTCTATGGCATTGTTTATAATACCCCTCTTTCATTTCTGATTTTAGTTATTTGAGTCTTTCTTTTTTTCTTAGTTAATCTAGCTAAGATTTTGTCAGTTTTGTTAATCTTTAAATAAACCAACTCAATTTCATTGACTTACAAATTGTTTTTTATTCTCTATTTTGTTTATATATTCTCAAATCTTTATTTCTTTTCTTCTGCTAGCTTTATTTTCTCTAGTATTTTCTAGGTATTTAAGTTGTTTATATCTTCTTTAATATACATATTTACAGCTATAAGCTTAGCACTGTTTTCATTGCATCCCATAAGTTGTGTTTCATTTTCATTTAACTCAAGGTATTTTCTAATTTTCCTGTGCTTCTTCTTAGACCCATTGGTAGTTTAAGAGAGTGTTGTTTAACTTCAACATATCTGTGTGTTTTCTATTTCCTTTGTACCCTTGATTTCTGGTTTCATTCCACTTGTGATCAGAAAATACACTTTGTATAATTCAATCTTGAATGTGTTGAGACTTGTTTTGTGATCTGTCATGGAGAATGTTTCATGTGCACTGGAGGATATATGTTCTGTTGGTATTGGGTGGAGTGTTCTGTGTATGTCTGTTAGGTTCAATTGAACTGTAGCATTCAAGTTCTCTCTTTTATTACTGACCTTCTATCTGTTTTTTCTATTCATTATTGAAAGTAGGTGTTTTGAAGTCTCCTACTATTATTGTATTGCTGTCTATTTCTTCCTTTAATTCTGTCAAAGTTAGCTTCAGATATTTAGGAACTCTGAGGTTTGGTGCAAAATATTTATAATTTCTCTATATAAAAGCTTAAGCAACCAGCTGACCGGCTGACCGTTCAACCGTCCGACTGGTAACTATGACTCACCCTGACAACCAGGGTGCAGATGCTCAACATAGGAGCTGCAGTGACTTGGCAGCTGCAGTTCTCAGGTGATGAGCCAGATTCTGGGGTGTGTCACCTGAGAACTGCCCTCTCTCAATCCGGGACCCCTCGGGGGATGTCAGAGAGCTGGTTTTGGCCCGATCCCCACAGGCCAGGCCAAGGGACCCCACCAGTGCACGAATTTGTGCACTGGGCCTCTAGTTGTATATATTCTTGGTGAATTGACCCCTGTATCTTTATAATGTACTTCTTTATGTCTTGTAACAGTTTTTGACTTGAAGTCTACATTGTCTGATATTAGTGTAGCCCTCCTCTCTTTTGGTTCCCATTTGCATAGAATATCTTTCCATCCTTTCATTTTCAGCTTGTGTGTGTCCTTAGATCTAAGTAAGTCAGTCACTTGTAGATAATATATAGTTGGATCCTGTTTTTAATCCATTCAGCCAATATATGTCTTTTGATTGGGGAGTTCAATCTGTGTACATTTACGGTAATTACTGATAGGGGAGGACTCAGTATTGTAATTTTGTTAATTGTTTTCTGTATGTATTGTGGTTTTTTTGTCTTTCCTTTCCTTCCTTACTCCCTTCCTTTGTGTAGTAGTGTGTTTTGGTTCTCTTCTCATTTCCTTTTATGTATGTTCTATAGATATTTTCTTTGTGACTACCATTGCAATTGCATAAAACCTCCTAATATAACATTCAACTTTACACTGACAACGTAAGTTCAATTGCATATAAAACCTCTGCTTCTTTATAGCTCCACCTTCCCCAACTTTATGTCATTGATGTCACAGATTACATCTTGCTATATTGTATACCCATAGCTTTAAAGAATGTCTTATCTCAGTCACATGTGTATATACATTCTGTGCATCAGGATTACAGAAGTACAGGTTATATCTATCCATGTACTTACTTTTCCCAGGTATGATTATATTTTCAAACAGCTTTGTGCTGCTGTCTGCCATCCTCATCCTTTGTTTCAGCTTGAAGGACTCTCTTTAGCATTTCTTGTAGAGCAGGTCTAGTGGTAATAAATTCCCCAGCATTGGTTCATTTGAGAAAGTCTTAATTTCTCCTTCATTTTTGAAGGACTTTTTTGCCAGATAGTATTCTTTGTTGACAGTTTTTTCTTCTTTCAGCACTTCAAATATAGTAACATCCCACTTCCTTTTGGCCTGCAAAGTTTCTGTTGAGAAATCGCTGATAATCTTATGGATTATATGATGAATCCCTTTTCTCTTGCTGCTTTTAAGATTCTCTCTTTGTCTTTGACCTCAGACAGTTGGATTATAATGTGTCTCAGTGTGACTCACTTTGGATTTATCCTAGTTGTTCTTTAATCTGTCTGTCCATTCCTTTCCTCAGAGTTGGGAGATTTTCAGCCATGATTTCCTGAAATAAACTCTGCCCCTTTCTCTCTGTTTTCCTTCTGAGATCCCCATAGTGTATGTTGGTGTCCTATACATCCCTTAAGTTCTCTTCATTCTTTTACTCTCTTTGCTCCTCTGACTTAATGATTTTAAATGACCTTTCTTTAAGCTAATACTTTTTTTTCTGTCTGATCAAGTCTGCTATTGAACCCCTCATTAGTTTTTCATTCCAGAATTTTTTTAAAAATATATTTTTTTTTTTTTTTACAGAGAGGAAGGGAGAGAGATAGAGAGTTAGAAACATCGATGAAAGAGAAACATTGATCAGCTGCCTCCTGCACACCTCCTACAGGGGATGTGCCCACAACCAAGGTACATGCCCTTGACCGGAATCGAACCTGGGACCTTTCAGTCCGCAGGCTGACGCTCTATCCGCTGAGCCAAACTGGTTAGGGCTCATTCCAGAATTTTTATTTGGTTCTTTTTATAGTTTCTATCTCTTTGCTAATATTCTCATTTTGTTCATGCATTGCTTTGTTCTGTTTTCTGTGTGTATTCTCTTGTAGTTTATTGAGCATCTTTATGACACTTATTTTAAATTCTTTGTGAGGCATCTTATAGATATGCATTCCTTTAGGGTTGGTTTCTGCAGTTTTGTTTTGTTCCTTTGATTGGGTCATGTTTTCCTATTTCTTTGTATCCCTTGTAATCTTTTGCTGAAATTTGGGCATTTGAGAAAACAATCACCTCTTCCAGGCTTTGCATACTGGCTTCATGCAGGAAAGAGCTTCAGTGACAAGCTCAGCCAGAGGTTCTAAGACCTCAAACCTATTCTGATGGCTCGCTGTAGCTGGTGTCTGCTATGGCAGTGCAGCTCTAATGTGCTGCTTGCCTCTCTTTTCAGTGGCTTCCAAACTCTGGTGCTAGACTGTGCTTCAAGTCAGGAAACACAGCAACGAGTTCCTCGGCAAACCAGGATGTTGGACACACAGTCCAATATGTTGTTTCTGTCCCAAGGAAGGGACCCCAGAATTCAGGGTTGTTCCTGGTTGCTCCAGACTATGCTGCACAGTGAAAGGGCCATGAATGGACCCACCAAACATCAGACATTTTCCTATCCCTTTCACTTGATTTTACAATAGCCTGGTGCTGTAGCTTCTCAACTGATTTCCTGAGTTCTCACCGAGGTATTCTGGTCCATATGTTGTTTTTAACTCAGTGTTTCTGTGAAAGGGAAGAGGAATGTAGTTTCCTAGTTTCCTGTCTTGCCTCTCATTCCTAAATAGTTTTATAGTCTGATTTTTTGGGGTTTTGGGTAACACCCCAAGTGATTTAGAGAATTGAATATTTTTTCCAGGTGTGTGTGTGGGGGGGACTCTTGGAGCTTCTCTTTGTGGCTACTACATGGTACGTTGTTGTGAAATTTTTATGTGTATTGTAGTTTTTAAATTTTGTTGTTGTTTGTAGTACAAAGTCCTAATTTTATCTTTGGGTTCCAGCTCCTTACTTTACTTTTTCTTTGCTTTCTAAATTCTGTATAACATTGCTTCTTATTTTAAACCACATGATCTGCCAATTTCTGAAAGAAATTTGAGAGAATCTGATGAATATTTCTGGGCCTTTTATAGCTACCAGTTTTCATTTAATATATTGCAAAACATGTTGTTTAGTGCATAATGGTTCATGACTGCCATGTTCTATTTTTAATAAGAGGGATAATCTTCTTATAACTCTTATCCAATATCCTTCTTTGTCCCAGTTTGTGATTTTTATGGTGAATTCTGTTTTGACTGATACTAATACTATATGCCTACTTTCTTCTTATTAACATTTGCATATATCTTTACCTGCATCATCTGCTTTCTGCATCATTTTTAGTATGCTATGTTTTCTTAAAAGAGCATAATTTTTACTTTTTAAAATGTAATCTGACAAGCTTTTAAAAATAGGTGAATTAATCCCAATTACATTTATTGTGATTGTTGATATCACAGTCATTGATTCCTGCCAGTCAGAGACCACCAGAAACACATCTGTAGTCAAATAAACTTAGGCTTATTGGTACTTATCGCCAAGTTCCTCCTGCTGTGTGGCCTCCCTTGTTTTAACAAAGACCAGTAATTTTGTTTAACTCGTGATCTTTGACATCAACATAGTAAAGTGCCGTGTGTGTGTGTGTGTGTGTGTGTGTGTGTGTTGTGTGTGTGTTGTGTGTCTTTCTCTTGTTCTGTCTCTATTTCTGTCTCTATCTTTGTCCTAAATACATCCTATCTCTCCAAATGTGTCTTACTACCTAGCTACCTTGGGTGTCTCTTTCTTTCTTTCTTTCTTTCTTTCTTTCTTTCTTTCTTTCTTTCTTTCTTCCTTCCTTCCTTCCTTCCTTCCTTCCTTCCTTCCTTCCTTCCTTCCTTCCTTTCTCTCTTTCTCTCTTTCTTTTGTCTTTACCTACATAATTGTTTCTGTTTCTATGTGTTGCTCTGTCTCTGATTCTCATTCTCTCTCCCTCTCTCTCTCTCTCTCTCTCTCTCTCTCTCTCTCTCTCTCTCTCTCTCTCTCTTTCTTAATTCTGCCAGTTAGTTCACCTGGATTTACTAGACAGAGCAATGCTTGCTCTCTGAGCCTGGGACTGGGGACTTGAGAGGAGGGATTGTGGACAGTAACTTAGCTGAGCAAAGCAGCTATTTCAAGATTTTTCCTTACATGGAAGCAAATAATGGTCACAATAAGAACCATCTCCCATCTTGATTATTCTTGATCGTTGATGACCCTGTAACCATATGGGCTTAATCATACTCTTATTGCTTGGATTGGATTGACCTGTGTAATTAAGATCAAAACAATACAGTCTGTACTTTTTTTCCTACTCCACTTCCTTCTACAGCTCTAGACCTCAGGTGTCCCAGAGCCAGCACTTTCACTTGTGATCTTTGGAACAACATTTGCATGATAGATAATCAGAGTTAGGCTGGAAAGAACCTGATGGAGCCCTGGTCAGTGTTGCTTAGTGGTTGGAGCATCAGCTCAGACACCAAAGAGTCAGGGTTTGATTCCCTGTCAAGGTCACAGACCTGGGTTGCAGGTTGCATCCTGTGACCTGGATGAGGTATGTGAAGGAGGCAACCAACCGATCAATGTGTCACTCATATTGATGTTTCTCTATTTTGCCCCCTCCCTTTCTTTCTCCCTCCCTTCCATTCTCTCTAAAGTCAATGGAAAAAATATCTTTGGGTGAGGATTAACAACAACAACAACAAAAAGAGGGTGGAGACCCTCTTGGGGGAGACGAGACAGAGGCCTTGGACCAGAAATCAATGTGGAATGACTTTATTAAGCTCTCCCACCCATATTCCAATCATCAGTAAAAAATGCCTTCCATCTACACTGTACACTCACAGATACCATCTCTTTTGCTTATTGAAACAACCCTGTGAGATAGATAGGAAAAATATCAATGTATCCTTTTCACTGATTGAGAATTATTGTTGTGATTGGATGCATGCCTTGTCCATTCATTACATGTGCCTACTGTGTGCCTGGTTATGACCAAGCCTTATGAATTGAACATGCTGGCTCTCTGGAGAAGACAGGCATGGTGAAGGAGGCAGACTGTCAAAAGTCCACAGGAATGATCAGGGCTAATGCAGAGGCCAGGTAATGCCTGGAGGAGGGGATGGTGGTTGAGGGTAGGGGGGTGAGCAGGCTGACTTAGCCCCAGGTACTCTCTGAAGGCTCCAGGGCCATGAACGTGGCCTTAAAGCAGGGCCATCTTCTTCTCCTCTGGGGGAGACCTGCAGCTCAAAAGCCTTCTCCCATGTATTCATTAAAGCTGGCCTCAATCCCATCCCATTCCATTCCATGGCCACCCTCATGAGTACTGCCAGGCAATTCTGGTAGGTCAGGTTTTTGTCCTAATGGAGCTCATGAGGGGATGGACAGGAGAGAGGGTGTGGTCCTGCACATGGAGGTAGGGGTGAAGGGCCACCCCACTTCCTGGATTAGGCTTAGAGAGGTGCATCCATAAGTCAACAAACTTTCATCTTCCCATGGCACGCCCAGGTGCATTCTTCCTGCTGACCTGGTCCCTGCCTGTCCTGAGAGCTAGCCTTGGGGCAGCTTCATCTGGGAGTGGACTACATGATACAGACAAGCAGGACTGATATGTGGCAGGTACACTTTATTGCTTCCTTTATCCTAGTTTCTGTCTGTTTTCTCTACCTTACTCAAGGTAATACCTCCTGTTATCCCATTAGCCTGGTATGGTAAGGGCCAAAGCCCCAGAAGGAAAGTAGGTTTGACTCCTGTTCCAGGAAAGGGATGAAGAGGAAGAAAACTGGAAAATTCGGCTTGTCCACATAACAATCTGATTGTTACACAAGATAAAGGTGAAGGTGACACATTCTCAGACCGAGAGAGAACTGTGCAGGTTGTCATACTGTATACACACAGTTAATTACTTGCTGGCTAATTAGCTGGAAGGCCCATGAAGGTGGGGCCTCTGTAGATCACATTGGATCCTCTGTACCCAACACTGTGCCTGGGACATGCTAGGTGCTCAATAAATTTGACAACAGTTTAGTAGTTAAGGAACTGCTGGGTAAGAGAGGGCTCTACACAGAGCAGAAAGGGAAAGGTATTGATGAGAGCGGTTTTGCCAGCAGACCTTTCTGCTGGGGCAAGGCGCTGATGAGGCTTTCTCTGTTCCAGCTGAAGCCCTGCTCCACACAGGGCCTGGCATCCCCCAGCCTTAGGGGCTGCCTTCCTTCTCCACATTGTCTTCTGCCACTCAGACCTGTTCTGCTGAATGCAAACTTCCCAGGGCTAGAGACAAACTAGTCCCACGCCTATGTAATAATGTCCCTGCACTTGGACGGTGCTGGGAAGTCACCAAGCCAATTCCTTTTTCTCGCAGGCATATGAGAAAACTGCATTCCCAGTGCCCCCTGCTTCTGGATGGGGCCATGTGATTAGTTCTGGCCAGTGGAATGCCACTTCCTGGCCCAGCTCCTAGGAGGTCTCTGTATGAATGCAGGGGACTCAGCAAAGGACTCTGCAAGGGGATGGAGGAGCCAGAAGGTGGAAGGGGCCCCCAACCAGGAACATCCACTTTGCTTACGTGTCGGGGGAAACCTTTGTTGGATTAAGTCACCGAGATTTAGGTTTGTTGCAGCTGTTAGTCCATCCTGACTAATGCAGAAATTGGTAAAGGAACTGGAGTCTTGGTGAAACAAAATCCTACAATATGTGGCATTGGCTTAGTAGTAGGTGGTAAGCAGTAAGGAAGCTATATTTCTTTAAAAAATTTATTTAATGATTTGAGAGAGAGATATTTGTTGTTGTTCCACTTATTTGTGAATTCATTGGTTGATTCTTATATGTGCCCTGTCCAGGGATTGAACCTACAACCTTGGAATATCGTGATGACACTCTAGCCAACTGATGCTACCTGGGCAGGGCCTAAGGGGAATCTATACTGGGGTCTGGAGAAATAGAGATCTGTGTTGTGAGAGAAAAGCCATTTGATAAAGTGATTGCGTTTGAAATGTGAGAAGAAGGCCACATGCCTAGTGAGTCCTGGGTACCAGGGGAAGGATGGAGAGCAGAGTCTCAGCATGTGTGGATGTTACTGGCTGTGATGACAAGGTATTGCAGTGGTCACATGTGTTGAGGAAAGACTCCGCTAGCATAAAAATAGACATGAAAGGAAATTGAGAGAGTCTATAAATTTGGCACCTTGAAGGAAGGGAAAGGCTGATGTTCTAAAGCACCAAGTAGGAAGAGATAGGATTTGTAAAAGCTCTGAGCATAAAGGCTCAGTAAAATGTATCCGTTGAATAAAACACTCAGGGAAAATTTTAATTTTGGTCTTTTTGTTCAAACTGGATAGGTTCCAGGTAGCTACCTTTACATTGAGAGAGAGGTGTGAGAAAGCATTCTGAGATTTGAGTACTATGACCAGGAAAGAGCCTTGGTTATGATTAATACATGGAACTGAAAGCAAATAGATTAGCAGCTCTGTAAGTGTTTGGAGGAATTAAATTTTGTAAGCTACCACAAGCCCAGACAAAAAACGGCTTTAACTATTCAAGACTTAAACTAATAGTCAGAGTGGCAATGGTGGTGTGGTGGGAGGTGAGCCTAAATTCGACATTCCTCCATGCACAGAACATCCTGGATGTTCTAAACATCTGTCAGCAGCCCAGGTATTGGCAGCAAGTTCCAAGGAAACAGGCACAATGAACTGAACATGTTGGTGCCCACAAAGCCTTTGACTCATAAAATCAGGGCATCTACAGCCCCACTTGGATCACTAATAGACATTTTAAACGTATAATATCAAAAGGTAAACATTTGTGACTTCTGATTCTGATGAAGATGGATTAACGGATCAGATTTACTTCCACCCAAAATCAGTAAAAAGCTGGGCAAATACAAGAAAGAATGTCATTAAATCACTGGGTATTAGACAATGAAGGACAGTGATTTCTGAAAGATGGGAAGCAAGTGAGATGAACCCTGTGATGGCCCAAGCTTAATGCCTGGAGGAGAACCCAAGGGAGCTTACCAGTCTCCTCAAGCTGAGAAGATGGAGTTGGAAGACCAAGGTGACTTGAGTTTGCAGGGCAGACCATCTGGAGGAATTGCAGGGAGAGCTCTGGAAATCTGCAGAAGCTCTCTGGAGTATGCAGCCGAGTACTGGCCATGCACGTATATGAGGAAATTTCACTAGGCAGCATAAAGTGTCATGTAAAGGACCAGAGGAGAAATCCCTGTAGTTCACATAGGGACAGACATAGAGCCTATTCTCACCATCTAGAGAGGAAAATTTCTTAAGTTTCCTAATTTCAAAATTTCCTAATTAAGCATAATTAGTCCTAACTAATAAAGCTTAAAAGCAAGATCTGAAGAATTAAACTGGCTCCATGTAACTTAATCATGCCCCATAACAAGAGGCAAACATTTATAAGGATACAAATACATCTAGCACCCAAAAAAGGTAAAATTCAAAATGTCTTGCATTACATTCAAAGATTGCTAGGCATGCAAAGAAGCAGAACAGAAAAATCAACCAATAGAAACTGACCCAGAAATTACATACATGACAGAATCAGTAAGTTGGGACCTTAACAGTTATTAGAACTATGATTCGCATGTTCAGGAAGACAGATGAAAGATTAGCATGTCAAGTAGAGACATAGAAAATATAAAGAATATTCAAATTGAACTTACAGACATGAAAACTACAATGTATGAGATTTAAAAAATACATTGGATGTTACCAAAGGCATATTAGATATTATGGAAGAGGAGATTAGTGAATTTGAAGACAGAGCAATAGAAACAATAGAAAATGAAACACAAGGAATAGGAATACTACAAACAAATTAATTAGTGGGCTATGGGACAACTTCCAGCATCCTAATAGACATGAAGGAAAGGAGAGGAGGATGAGGATGTGAACAATTTTTTTCAGTTTTATTGAGATATAGTTGACATATAACATTGTGTAAGTTAAGGTGTACAATGTGTTGACTTGATACACATGTGTATTGCAAAATTATTACCACCCGAGTGTTAGCTAGCACCCTCACCACATCACATAATTACCTTTTTTGTGGTTAGAACACTTAAGATCTACTTAGCAACTTTCAAGTATATAATACAGTATTATTAACAATAATCATCATGTTGTACATGAGATTCCCCAGAACTTATTCATCTTAAAACTGAGAGTTTGTACCTTTTGACCAACATTTCATAACAACACCCCTCCTTCCCCATCCCCATCCTCTGGTAATTACCATTCTACTCCATTTGACTTTTTTAGATTCCACATATAAGTGAGATCATATAGTATTTGTCTTTCTCTACCTGAGTGATTTCACTAAGCATAATGCTTTCAAAGTCCATCTATGTTGTTGCAAATGGCAGGATTTCCTTTTTTCTCATCACTGAGTAATATTCCTTGTGATTACACACACAGTAAAGATATCACATCTTATCCATTCATTGTTGACAGACTCTTAGGTTGGATCTTTTACAGATCCTGTTTTCATTTCCTTTGTACATATACCCTGAGGTGGGATTTCTGGATCATAAGTTATTTTTTTTTAATCCTCACCTGAAGATATGTTTTCCATTGATTCCTTGGAGTGGAAGGGACGAAGGGAGGGAAGGAGAGAGAGATAGAGATAAAGATAGAGAGAAACATCGATGTGAGAGAGACACATTGATTGGTTGCCTCCTGCATGAGCCCTGACTAGGGCCAGGGATCGAACCTGCAACCCCAGATATGTTCCCTTAACTGGGAATCAAACCTCAGATGCTTTGGTGCATGGACCTATGCTCCAACCACAGAGCCACACTGGCCAAGGCAAGGTAGTTCTATTTAATTTAAAAAATATTTTTTGAAGAACTAGTGGCCAGTTATTTTCTAAATTAGATAAAAACTACAAACCCAGATGTTAAAGAAACACAATAAACCTTGTGCATAACAAACTAAGAAAACTACACCAAGGTTCTTCATAATAAAATTGCTCAAATCAAGAGAAAAATAGAAAATGTTAAAAAAAAAAGGCTAGGGGAAAAAGAGGCATATATTCCCTGTTAAGATACTATAAACCAGAAATAGTCTGACATCTTTAAAGTACTGAAAGACAAGAATTGTCACTCTAGAATCTTTTACCTAGTGAAAATATCTTTCAGGAATGAAGTGGTATCACTTGAAAGTAGAGTATGACAAACATTATATGTATAGGTATGCTACCAATTCTATAAAGCAACAACTAAAATAGCATAGAGTTATTGCTTGTAAGTCAACCAAGGAGGAGATAAAAAAATTCTAAATTGATCCAAAAGAAGGCAAAAAATAAGAGAAAAGCGAACAATGGCTGGATGAGATCTGGCCCTGTTAGAGCAGAGAGAGTCTACCCTGAATAGTACAGGTAAGTAGGCAGATGGGGGTGTGATATAGGTGGCTGGGTGGTCATTAGGCAGATGGATAGTTGATGAGATGAAGGCAGTTGAGTGGGTACCCTTCTTCCTAGGTCTCAGGTTCCTCCAGAGCTTGGAGCCTGGCTCTTGGTCCCTCACACTCTCCCTGATTAATGACTGTTTTGTTTCAGCTTACTTTCTTCTCAGGAAGATCCATAAAGAGCTGTGTCAGGAAGGATGGATAAAATTTAGGCACATAGAAAGGGAAGGGAATGGTGTTTCAGAAAAAATAAAGCATAAGCAAAGATATACAGCCAAAAAACAAACAAACAAACAAACAAACAAAAACACATCATTCAGAGACAGTTTGGATACCAATCAGGATTGAATGAAGACATAGAATTAGAAAGCTATGAAAGCAAAAACATTGAATGATAGGCCCTTGTGCAATGATTGAAATGGGTGCCATTACTGTTGATTTATTGAGCACATTCCATGTTCTAGGAGCTATGCTAGAGGTGTTACATGTTTTGTAGCTACCCTCTGAAGTTAGTATTATCTCAATATTATAGGTAGGAAGATTGGCAAAGAGAGGTCCATTAACATGGCTGTGGACATACAGGGGGTGAATGTCTCAGCTGGAATTCCAACTCGGTTCAGGGTGATCCCACACTGGCCTTCTTTGCTGCCTCGTGGAAGCAACCTTCTCCCCGGATGGACCATGAAGTGGTTTGGGAGGTCTTACTGACTTCGAGGCGCCCTGCCTGGGGATGCTTATCCCCCCAGGACTTGAGATCTTTTAGAAGGTAAGCCCAAAAAGTGGGATTGACCTGGGGTGGTCCCCCGGGGTGCTAGTCCTAGACAGACAGCAGAGTGGATATCCAAGGGGGCACTGCTCTTCAGTCCATGGTCGCCTCCTCTGAGCCAAGGGCACCCCTCCTCCTGGGTCTCTGGAAATTGGGGAGAAGCTTTCTGCATTAGCTTTAAATCCCAGGCCTCACTAGTTGTGCAACTCTGGACTCATCCGTTTAGCATTCTGAGCCTCAGTTTCCTTGTTTGTAAAAGGAGAATGTAGTTCCTAGTCCCTAGGTGAGTAGGTGCAGCAAACGCTCCACCAGGCTGGATGGGCCCTAGGGGAAACCAGTGGGAGGCTGGGTAGGGTGGCCGGCATCTCCCAGGGATTGGCCCTGATTGCACTGAACTAGGGCTCCCAGATGCAGTGGGAGGAGCCTGGAGGGGGCAGCCTTTAACTTCAGACAGCCCCAGGTTCAGATCCCCGCTCTGCCACCTACGTACTGGCTGTGCCTGCACTTTATACAAGTTTCAAACATTTCTGAGACAGTTTCCTCCCCTCTGAAGGCTACCTTAAAGGGGTGTCAGGAGGACACAGTGAGCAGGTGTCTGTCGGAGCCTGGAGCTGGGGACATATGTCTCTCCAGTTGGTGAGCACTAACACTCCTGGTGCCAAGTGAGAGGAAGTGCTGGCATACAGCACAGGGAGCCCCTCTCCTTGCTCCTGCCAGCCTGGGGTCGGATCCGCAACGTCAGGCTTGGTGACTAAAGAGAAGCAGGAGGGTGGGTGCCTTTTTCCTGTGTGGCTGAAGCAGGCTTATTAGAGACTAGCCGGGGGTGCCAGGTGTCATAACCTTAGGAAAGCTCTGGGGGGTCTTGAAGGGAGCCCTAAAATTAGCTGGGTCTGGGCCCCTCCTACAACCCTGATCAGCTCAGCTCAGCACTGCCTCCTGTGATCTCTTTGCCTACTGACCAGGGCTCCAGAGTGTCTCTGGGTTTGCCTCTAATTATTTGCTTAACCGTCTTCTTTAAAAATCTATTTAAGACCCAGTAAAAAGAAAATGTTAGGCAATTGTATTAAGAGGAAACTGCATATATGCCTGTGATAAATGGAAAACCCAACAAATAGTAAGAGTCCATAAAAACCAAAACATGCGTTTGGAATAACGGGTGTGTACCCTGTACTGCCTGCAGTGACCCCACATGCCACCTTGGGAAGTGCACCTGCTCCTTTGGCTCCTCCCAGCGGGATGTTTCCCTGACCTCGACCTCTCCTGCCACTGGGAGTGTGGCCCAGGTGGGGAGAACATCCCACATCATTACTCATTGCCCCTGTTTGCTGTGGACCAGCAAATCATTCCTGTGGTTTTGCAGGGCAAGGGGCAGAAGTCTGGGGCTCCTGCCTCTAGAGGGGCCTCTGATGTTGGGACAAACAGTATTCCCGTCCAATCTGGATAATCTTAGCCATTTTGTAAGAATAGCAGCTGAGATTTCATCAGGAGCAGGATGGGAAGGTAGAAGCCAGGGACATGTACACACTCATTAGATGTGTCCAAAAGCCTCCTAATATTGAAATAAAAAAAAGGGGGTATAGTGGAAAAATATGATATGTGGAGAAATATCCTGTAAGTAAATTACATCAGGAAATTTTTTACTTTGAAAATTAATTTTCATTTATAATGCTAATAGCAAGACACCCATGAACACATATGGTGTCAAAATAAGCCAAAGGAAAATTGTTTGGGCAAAAATGAAAAAGGATCCCAAGTCTAATTTATAGAAAAGATTCCTTTATTAACCTTTGGTCGAGAATATGTTTGTATATTTCCAGAAAAGCCCCTGTGGATTCCTGCAACAACGGATCCCAGAGAGGAATTGACAGGACTGCTCCAGCCACAGAATAAGCAGTGGCCCTCAAGAACAGAGGAGAAACAGTCCAGAAAAGAAGATGGTGAAGACGCCTTGCCATGCTAGCAGTCAGCATCTGTGCTTCGCTGCAGGTTGCCCAGGACCAAACCAGAGAGGGTCGGACCTGCATTGCCACCGTTTGTCCACCATCTAGAATTGAAATATCATTGCTGACATGTACACATAAAAAAACTGTGGACATTGAAATTGGGACTCAAAACTATTGGACATTGAAATTGTGACTCAAAGAACTGTTGTCCCAGAAAGAAACTGACTGCAGGCTGATTCCTTTAATGCCTGACAGCAATTTAAAGGGACTTGATAGAACTCTGTCCTTTCCATTGAATTTAAAAATCTTAAAACGTACGTTCTTGTTTAATTTAAAAAATCAAAAAGGGTGAGATGCCGAGAACCAATTCCAGCATGTAATAATTACAAGAGTTCCGCCAAAAGGTTGATGGGACTTGGGAGGCTCAACAAGGGTGAGCCACATATGTAGTTTACCTGTTGGAAACAGCTAAAAGGCATCTCCCCCAAACCTGAATAAGATTATTGCTATCTGCCAGACAGCTCAGGGCATTTTATTGCCTCCTGTTGGCCAAACATCTGAACAGCTGTAGGCTATTCCCCAAACTGACAATGCTTCTGTATTCTACCCTTTGATACCTTACCCTTTGAAGTGTATATTTCCACCTTGCCTTGGGACAAATTGTGTTTAATAAAAGCATTGGGGGGGGGGGGGTGTCCTGAGATAAGGAGAGTCTTCAGTTCCCTTTAGCTGAATGAAGCTCCTCTGACCCCCAATGCCTTTCAAAAATATCTTTTGTCTTTGGACTCTTTAATCATCTATGCACAGCCCCTTTCTACAGAATGCTGAACCCTTTGTAAGGCTGGGAAAAGAACCCTGGCAATGTGTACTTGGGCAGTTAACTAACCTCTTTGACTCAGTTTTCTGATTTGTACAAAGAGCATGGTTATAATTATCTCTACTTCAATTGTTGGTTTTGGTGAGGATTAGCCTAGGCTCCTGGGAAGTGCACAATACTGTCTATACCCAGTGGTCTCCTAAGTGGTCTCACACTTTTAGCCCTTCAGTCTGTTCTCATCACTCAGCCAAATGGATCCTGTTAAAAAGAAAGTCAGATCATATTTCTCTCCAGTTCAAACCCCCTCTCCCTCCCAGTGGTTCCCAATTCATTCAGAGTAAAAGTCAAAGACCTTCCAATAGCTGTTAATACAGGTGGAGAAGGCTCCACGGAAGCCCCTACCTCACTGCTTCCACGCTCCTCTGCAGGGAGTGAACTACAGGGAAGGCTGTAGCTCAGCAGAAAGTTGTGTGAGGTTTCAGGGGCTGGTAAGTAGCTGCCCTCTCCCATTGTGGAGTTGCCCTGCCCTCTGGGAATGTGTTCTTGCCCAGCCCACACTCCTGTTCCCACCTGGAGGGAACAGGGTCTTGCCACTGCACACAGGCCGGCCTCAAAGGGGTATGGGCACAAAGTCCATTTCAAAGGCCAGACCAGCAAGCCAGGAAGATCCCAGAGGGGTCAGGCTCTCTGGAGCCAAGCTGTCTGAGTTTTTGGGGAGAGTGTCTTGTCTAGATGGCCCTGGGCCAGAGTCGTCCAGCCACAGCTTCCTTCATTTTGAAGGGAGACAGGTGTCTGTCGGTGCCACCTGTAGGGCAGGGAATAGCCTGGTGTTTGAAGGTTCTCACTCCATGTTGGGGCCCCAGAGGCTGCACCGGAAGGACTCTTCTGCTGGGTGCCAGGGACACAGTGATGAACAAGACACTCATCCTTTAGTGGGGAGGACTGGAGCAGCAAGGACCCCAAGGAGGGCCACAACCCACCCTGGGGATGTGGCAGGCAATCGGGGAAGGCCACAACCCAATTTCTTAGGAATAAAGGTTGCACCAGTCTTCACTGATTTTTTTTTTTTTTTTTTTTTTTTAGGGATGGAGACTCAGAGGATTTCCTTTCCAACACTCTGATAAGCTGAGTGCAGTCACCCACTTCTTACCACACCTGCACCAATGTCACCTGGCCATGCTGGATGAGTCAGCACGGTTGACTAGGTCAGCATGACTGGCCCAGAGTTGTGGCTCTCTCATCTCCAACACAGCAGACAGGAAAAGGGTCCTGGTGGACACCGAGTGGGCAACCGTGCTGTGCTGGGCCCACCTGCCTGTGATCGCCTATTGTCTGCAGGGCTGCTCTGTAGGTCAGTGTAATTACTCCCATTTCAGAGATGAGCAAACCGAGGCTCAGAGGGGTTGCATTTTGTCTCAGGTCATGCAGCGCCGGAGAGCCTAAGCCCGTATTTGCACAAGGAATTGACAGCAGCCTCCAATGTGGGAGCCCTTCCCCCAGAACTCAGGATCTTTCTTCATGCCCTCTCTCACTCCCCAGCAAGGGAACAGTGACATTTGCAGTCTCCCTCCCAGCCTCAGGGCACTGAAGTGTCCTAGAAGCCAGGGCTGTGACTCAGAGTTCTCTAAGGCAGAATTCTTACTCAGCCTCCAGGGGAGTTTTGGGCCAACTCCCATGACAAACAAAACTCACCCGTGAGCCCTGACCCCCTCACCGCCTGCCCAGCAGGAATCCACACTCGTGTTGGCGAGTCACAGGGGAGACAGCCAGACTGACCCAAAGCCACCTCCCCAAAGAGGCTCCCCTTGCTGCTGGTGATACATGAGAGGCCACTTAATGCTGGTGGGCCGTCATGTATCCAGCCCTTCCTGGGTGCCAGGCAAAGTCAGAGTCTCTATTAAACCCTCACCTCAAATCTCTGAGACAGTCAGAATTTCCATTTTTATTTTATAGAAGAAAAGGAGGAAAGAGAGGTTAATTTTTCAAGGCTGCAGTGTCTAATTTGAAACCAAACTGACCCCAAGTCCCATGTTCTTACCCTGCAGTCTGGTCCTCCTGCCTGCCCTCCCCCTCCTCTCTGACCCCATCAGGAGCAGGAGACCTGCTGCTCCAGAGCCAGCACTGCCCCACTCAGGGTTGTCCTGGGCAGTGGGCTCTCTGCCCTGTGCCAGCCTAAGGAACTGCTAAGGAATCGCAGTCCAGCAGTGATGACCGTAGAGTTTAAGTCAGGTGGCCAGAGGCTCACCTCCCAGCCTTGCCTGCACACCACCTGTTCACTTTCCCCCGCAAGAGAAGATGGGGAGGGGCAATGAGAGCTGGGCCGGGGGTTCTCTGTCCTGGTTCACATGGCAATCTCCTAGCCCGAGTCCCATCCCAGGCCTCTGATTCAGTGGGTGGGGCAGGAATATTACTATTTTTTAAATCTCCCTGATTTGCAGCACAGGGTTTGGAGCCCTGGTGTGCATGGTGCAAACCCTTGCTGATACCCGTCCTCCAGCTCAGGCCTACCCACCCAAGCAGGTGGCTCTGAACTGGGGTCCAGATGGGTGTAGGGGCCTGAGCCATGGGGCCTCTGCTGAGCAGACTCCCAGTGCCCACTCTGGCCGCCTGGGCATCTGGAGAGCCAAAGGGTATCTGAGGCCCAGGAACTGGACAGAGGCTGAGCATGTCCTAGGAAAGCCGAGTCCAGTCCCTGGCTAACCTCTCCCTGTAGGACTGAGGAATTTTGGTGCTTTGAACCTTTTCTTTTGGAAGGCTGGCTTTGCAGCTCTGCATTCAGCTGAGTGCCAGCTGCTTGTGCAGCCATGGAACCAGCGGCCAACTGAGCAAGGCACTCCCATCCATGCCTTTCTTCCTCTCTTCATTCACCTATCACTCGGGCCTTTGCAGCAGGCCCTCTGCTGCTATAGCATCAGAGAACTCATGGACGGGAGATATGCAGGTGACATCCCCATGGGTGACAGACAGCTGAGAGGCTGTGACAGAGTGTGCAGGATGCAGTGGATGATGGGAGCAGGCAGGACTAGTGTGAGACATGAGTGTGCACATTTGCCAGTCTGACCAAACATTCCTGCTTTTGGCTGGCCATTCTCGGATCTGACTCCCTGGCCTGCATCCCCACTCTGCCCTAGGAAACCAAAGGGAAGGCAGCAGGGGCGGGGGGCGGGGGGAAGTCAGAGAAAGGCTAGGAGTGTGTGAGTTCTGCATGCCCCTGAGTGAGCGGCATTGGGGTTGCTGGACTCAAAGGGGCTCTTTCTTGGGGCTCTGGGGACCCTCGGACCTCATCCTGCCTGCGTTCCCACATCGGGAGTGGGGGCCAGGCAGCTGAGAGGGGCAAGGGCATCAGAACCTCTCCCAGGCAGAGTGCTGCCAGCTCTTCCACTCACAGTCCCACATGGGGGCGATTTCCTGTTTGGTGGCTCCTCTCTGCAGGGCATGCTGGCCCAGCTGTGTGCACAGGTGAGTGTCTTGGGAGGTCCTTTGTTTCTTCTCACCTGGCCTGCTCTCACGTACTGCCAGCCAGGCTCTCCTGGGCGAGAGTCTGTGTGCGGGGAGAGGGTTATGGCCCTTTAATCTGAAGGCTTAGAAATGCTGGCATGCTGACAGGTGGCTTCCTATGTTAAGGAGCGGCTGGGCCAGCCCTGAGCTCTGATGCGGGTCCCCTAGGGCCTAGGCTCTGAGCCCTGATGTGGGTGTCTGGCCTGTGTCTGAGGCTGGTCCCTCAGGCATCAAGTTCTGTAACATTGAACTGGAAGGTTTCAGTGGTAGGACTTTGTCTTAGGCACTGCAGGTTCAGCCAGGGTGATTTTGGAATGAATGAATCAGTAACTGGCTCCCTCCTCCCTGCGCCCTTTGCCCTGGCATACGGACAGTGCCTGAATGAGCGCCTGCTGACCATCTTCTGACCATCTTCTGGACTCGCCCTTCACTTCTTCCAGTCCTTGTAGACTGTGCCCCCTGGGGGGGGGGGACATCTAAGCCCATCCTTTTCCTTTGGCCACATGCTGTGCTGACCCTCCACTCTGTCCCCTCCCATTCCACGTGCATCATCTCATTCTTCCATCAAGGGCAGCAGCCTGCAAAGGACGAGGGCGCTCAGGTGGCTCCAGCCCAGCCAGCTTGCCCGGGAAGCCAGCACGTTGCAGGAGCTGATGAGGATTTGGTGCTGGGCCCTCGGGAACTAACAGGAGGCTGCCTTTCCAAATATTGGTGGCGAGGGAAGGCCCAACTGGAGACCCAGGGGAGGCAAAGTGAGGATGGAAGGGAGGATCCATGTGGGTAATGGGGTCAAAGATCATGGCCCTCCCCTGTAGTCTGGGAGGACTGGGGCTCCTTCCATGTGAGCAAATTTATAGCAGGGCCAGGAGTCTGGCCCCTGCTCACACTACGTCACGTACCAGTGTCTATAGGCCTGGACACAGGAGCTGGAGAGAGGTGGGCAAACAGAGAGAGAAGAGGATGGGACCAACATGAGTAAGCTGGGCCCAGGAGGGCCCAGTGGCATGGCCTGTGCAGGCTGAGAGGTACAGTGAGGGTACCAGGTGGATTCAGGGGTGGGTGGGTGGCTGGGGTGGAGGGAGCCGGGACAGCACCCAGGAAGGCATGCCTGCTCCTCCCAGCCCAGTGAGTTCCAGTCTTCTCAGTATTCTGAGGCACTTTTGATATCTGAAAATCTGTCTTTCACGTGATTAACAATATCTTTACCTTCTCTTTATGCTAATAACTTCCAGAGAGTAAATGAGAAGCAGATTGTCTACTTAGGTATGGGCACGGGACAAAATGTTCCCACATGCTGTTTAGAATGAAATTCCCACAACCTGTAGAAAGTCAGCTTCATTTCAATAGGATTAAGTCCTCCTCCTTACATTGGCTGCACTGGTCTAATTGTGTCAAATACAGTTATTATTTAATACAGTTATTTGGATTTCCTTAGTTGCATATTTAAGAAGGCCAGGAATAGTACCATATTGCTTAAAAATACTTTTTTACTATGGAAAATTTCCATCACAGAAGTAAAGAAAGAAAGTAGTAGTCAAACAAATCCCCATATGCCCATGACCAGCTTTAATAATTACTAACATATGACCATCTTGTTTCATCTCCAACCCCCACTCCCACTCCTTCCCCTGACTCATATCATGTCATCTGCAAAGACTCAGTCTTTTTCTTCTAAAACATGACCACATGCTGTTATAACACCTAAAAGTTGACAATTATTCCTTAATATCACCAAATATCCCATCATGGTTACATCCCCCCATTGGCTCATTAATGGCTTTTTCAGATGGTTTGTTTAAATCAAGATCCAAACAAAGTTCACACATTGATTACATCTGGTTGATATGCCTCTCATGTTGCTTGTTGTCTCTAGCAGTTCTGCCTCCCTCTTAATTTTATTTTTTTTTCTGGCCATTTATTTATTGAAGAAACCAAGTCATCTGTCCTGTAGAGTTCCTCGTATTCAGGACTTGGTTGATAGTGCCCTCTTGGTAACATTTCCAGATTTCTCTGCTTCCTGTGAATGGTAGTTAGACCTGGAGGTTTAGTCAGATCCATGGGCAATCTATAAGAACATTTCAGAGATGGTACAACTTAATTCTTATTTTATCACAGCAGGAGTCACATGCTGTCTGTCGTCTCTGTTTTTGTAAAATATTCCTTATAGAGTGATGCATTGTAGACTTTCCATCAACATTTTAGCTGGTAGTTTTAAAACACAATCATTAATGAACATGGTCCAGATTCATTATTACATTAAAGTATGCAAAATGATGACTTTCCATTTCTATCCACCCCTTCTGAATTTATTCAAATTCTTCTCCAAAGAACTTTCCTACATCAATTATTGAGTTACTCTGACATACAGTGTGTACAGAAATTACAATAAATGCTTGTGTGTGTGTGTGTGTGTGTGTGTGTGTGTGTGTGTGTGCGCGCGCGCGCGTGTGTTTATCAAGTTTCAGAATTATGAGCTAGTATCTTCATGGCTTCCCAAGGTGACCAGGGAGATGGTGAGTGTCTGGGACGTTGGCTTACTAAGTTAGCTGCCACATGTTCAGGGATATCAGCAGTGGACATGCAACTCCTGGGTCAGAGACAAAGGCCTTTTACTCAGCACGCAGCATGAGCTTCATGCCAGAATCAGTTCCCCTTGTCTCCCAAGTCCCCTGGGTGGATGCTGTACGTGCACTGGGATTTCATCGGAGCTGAAAAGCACTGAACTTTGAGGCTGAGGCGTCCCCTTTGTCCTGGAGGAAGACATTACCCAGCCTTAGGGGCAAGGTTGCTCTCTGCTAACGTAACACGAATAAAGGACCCGGGACCAAGGGGCTTCCCAGGGCTTGGGACATTCTGTGGTTCATTCTGTGGGTAAAGAGAGGCCAGGGCCTTGCATTCTTTGTTTACCCAGCAAGAACATGGAAGGGTGGTCAAGGCCATGGCCTAAATTCAACTGTGTTTTTTTGGTTTTTGTATTACGAATGGACTAAGTTATTTTAAATATTTTATTCCATTGCAGGAATGGTTATTTTTGATGCTCAAGTTGTCCCATCTCTGGCCATGGGAACTTGACCTCTGTGATCTTTTGACATGAACCCAGTAGTCTTGGATGGTGCCCTAGTTCCATAAGGTATGGCAGGATCAACTTGTACATTTCCTGCTTCAGACCTACAGGCATTTCTCCAAGAAGCCCTTTGCTGGAGGATGGTATTTAGAAACCATAATCTAGATACTAGGGATGCTCATTGCTGCTGGATGGGTCATTGATTCTAGATCTTTTAAGAACTAGGACAGAACTAGGATAAGTATTTTTTTAAATATAAAAATAAATTAGGAATCAATATTAATATAACAGATTAAACTTTAAGATTATAAAATTTGACTTCACTTTTTAAACTTTGTATCTCTTTTCTCTTATGCTGAAAATTTTGATTCCTATTAACACTAACAATTATTTATTCTATCCTAATATATAATAGTTTCAAAGTAATATAACTAATATTATTACCACAATATGATTACTGAAGTAACCAATTTAAAATTTCTTTGCAGTTATATCTTATTTGGAATATTCAGCCACATTATTGTTATTTGAAAGTTGCTTTAATAATTCTCGTATGGTTAAACCACCAACTTGATATTCAGTTAGGCTCATTTGTTTTATATTTTTTTTCTGTGTGCATTTTCTTCTGACTTAATTTTGTGTAAATATTCTGTAAAACATCCACATGATTCAAAGTCAAAGGTATAAAGTCAGGTAAATTCAGAGAAATTCAGCTTCCATTCTCTTTCCCTAAATCCTTTATGCTGTCTCCCATATAGGAAACTATTTGCATTTCCTCTTCAACTGTTTTTTATTTTAAAATATAGGCAAATATGAATATATACATGTATGTTCCCCAAGTCCTTATAAAACAGGTAATATATTATACCGTGCCTTTTTCATTTTATGCCCCATAGATTATACCAAGACTATATTTAGAAACTCTCCTTATTCCTTTTTATAGCCACACTAGAGGCCCATTGCACGATATTCGTGCAAGAATAGGCCCCTGGCTTCACTCCCAGCCGCCTGGGAGCCAGCAAGACCCCGCTCCTGGGCCCCCGGAGCCCGCACGTCCTCACTTCTGTCTGGAGCACCACTCCAGTAGCTCCCTCTGCCGCCACCCTTCCCCTTACAGCAGGCTTCACACCACTCTGTGCCTGCGTATGCAAATTAACCTCCATCTTTGTTGGGTTAATTTGCATACTCACTCTGATTGGCTGTGGGCATAGTGGAGTGATGGTTAATTTGCATGTTTCTCTTTTATTTGGTAAGATGGTATTCCATTATATTGACAGACTGTGGCTTATTAATCCAGTCCCTGATTGCTGGAAATGTGGATTTCCAGTCTTTTGCTATTATAAACCATGCTTTAGTGAATAGTCTTACAATATGTTACTTGGTAATTGCTGTTAGTATCTTGGGGATAGATTCCTAGAAGTAGGAGTGCTGAGTAAAGGCATAAACACTTAATGTAATTTTGCTAGGTATGACCAAACCCCCCTCCATAGGGTTTGTGCTATTATTATTGGATACATTTAAAAGAGTGATGTGATAATTCTATTTGATATCATATATATATATATATATATATATATATATATATATATATAGAGAGAGAGAGAGAGAGAGAGAGAGAGAGAGAGAGAGAGAGAGAGAGCAATTTAGACATAGTATAAAATAGTTTAATTTTAAGAAATTAAAAAGCTTTTCAAAAACATTTTAGGGTTTCTCAAGCAAAGTTTTAAGACAAGTAGTGTGAGAGCATGTAGAATAATTGGTTTATATTCATGTTGCTCCAGGTGAGAGGTGAGACGTTGCTGTTAGATAGTCCTGTATCCCTGCCTCTCTATCTACTGGCCGAGTGACTCTGGGTAAGTCATGTCATGTCTCTGGGACTCATGGAGAAGCATTTGTGGATAGTGTGAGATGCGATGATGCATGAATAACCCTGACGGAGTCTGGAGCTGGTGGACCACAATGTGGGAGAAACTATTATTATTGGCTTGTTCTTGCCAGGCCCACACTGCCCCTCCCCATCCTCATGGATCTGCGGGGAGGAGGCAACTATGATGGAACTGAATGATCAGAGAGTAGGTTGAGCAGCTTGTCCTGGTTTGCCCCGAACCTTTCTGGCTTTAGCTCTGAAAGTCCCCTGCCCTGGGAACCCCCTCAGTCCCGGGCACACTGGGACACGAGGTCACTCTCTCGGAAAGACAGGCCTGGGTGGAAGGCCGCAGGGACCTCTGCCAGAGTTTGGAGACAGCCCCACCCTACTGTTCTCAGAAGGTCCGATGGCAGAACAAATCAACTGCAGCCACAGAGGGGACCAGAAATGTTTGTTAAAATGAGACGCTCATCTTGAAAGGCTGAGCCGCCAGGGGAGCTCAGGGGTGCCCGGCTCGTTTCTCCTTTCTCCTGGCCTGGGAATAGCTTTCCATAAGGCCTTTGGGTATCAACCCTTGCCTGTTTCGGAGTGGTGGAGGTTAATATTACTTTTTATAACAATCAGGAGGTGTATAGTTAGCCTACTCACTGTTTCAAAATGTGGGTTTTAGTGTCATAAAAAGCGATTCCACGAAACCGTACTTAGTCATCCCTGTTCTCTTGGGTAAGTCACTGTTTAATACTGACCAAGCAAGTGAGATCCAGGCCTCACGGCAGGACTTTTCATGCCAGATTCGTGTCATTCAGCTCCAGTTATTTCAACATTTTCATGAAAGAAAAATGTCCTTCCATATTGCTGGGTGTCCCAAGATCGCCAAGAAGGAGGCCACTCAGCGGGAAGTTCGGGAATGTGCTGGGACCCACTGACCCACCTCTGATGTCCTCGGGCTGCTGAGCATCCCCGGGAGCTCGGCTTGCCTTCAACTCTCGTGCCTTCAGCTCGTGTGCCTGTTAAAGACCTAGGAACACGAGGGTGTGGCACGCCAGGCACTCAGAGGTTTTAGCCCTGATGGGTCTATAACATGAGTCATACAACCAAATCTTGTTAATTGCCTCTGAAATTGTAATTTCCTGTTCAGAGCAGCTTGACAGTTCTTTGAGGAGATGTGTGCAGTTACCTATGGCCGGTTAGCCACTCTCCGGCTTCCTTTGATCTGACCATCCACCATTCCATCTTTCCCCCCTGAGTTTCAAGTGCATTGTGTCCCATGACCCCTATGGGGTGGCCTGGCACCTAACACCACCCAGTAAAGTGATAGAAACTTTCCCACTGTGGGCAGCCTCGGGAGCAATGACCCCAGGCCTGGGCAGGATGCTCACCCCCAGCCCAGGCCCTTCCCAGCAACACCCTGATGTAGCTGAGGTGGGCACCTCCTCTCTTGGCGCCTTGAATCCCCAGCAGAGCCATTCAAAGAGTGACCCAGTGTTTGGACTGCAGCCCACTAGGCTGCAACTCTGGGCGTGGCTCAGATGTGGCCTGGCTCTTCAGGCCCCCAGCTTCCCAGGGCTCCCCCATGCCTTCCAGCCAGAGGCCCCGGTGTGCCTGGGGCCGCAGCACTTGGCTGCTTCAACGGTGAGGAAGGTCTGTGGGCCACCACACTTGGGAACTTGTTCCTGAAGCAGTCTGGCTCCTCGGAGCCTGGGAATTTTAAAAAATGGTAATTAATTTCTTATTTTCATTAAGTAATATGTAAACCTGATACAAAATTCAAAATGTATAATAAAACAGAGTAAAAATCAGCTCTGTCCCACTCCTGTACCCTACTCCATGCTGTCAGAATCTTTGTTTCCCAACAAAGGAAACCTGCACATCCACTGTTATGGTGACTTTTAACATCACAATCAGAATCCACCTATTACACAATGTTTCCAATGAGAGGAAGTAGTTTGGTGTTTTGCTGGAGGGAATAAGGATCCCTGAAAGGGATTTGCTTCAAGGTGGGAGGCTGGCCTCCAGGGGCCAGCAGGACAGGAGCCGGTGCACCTGTGAGTTGCCCTGTGGCTCTGGCACCACTGTCTGCCTTCTGCTGGGGCAGTGGTTGGCAAACTGCGGCTCGCGAGCCACATGTGGCTCGCGAGCCACGGTTTGCCGCTCTGTTGACTAATGAGTTTGCCGACCACTGTGCTGGAGGAAACAGTTCCCAAGGCCACTGAGCTAGAGCTCATTCAAGTGTGTCTTCTCTGAGAGTGAGAGTGCATGTGTGTAAGTGTGAAAACGCGTGTGCATGTAATACATGGGTACTTCTGACACCACACCTGTGCACGGTGTGATAGGGAGGAGAAAATCAGGCTTCATCCGTCTTACACTGAGCACAGGGCCCTGCAGACAGACAGCAGGTGCCCCAGAGCATCTTGTCATCTCTTCCCACCCCGCCCCCCCAGCATGATTATACACTTGAGCCAATCTCAGGATCGTTTCCCAAACCATCAGCCGTTGCTCAGGATATAAGTTTGTTGTTTCGTGTTGGACTTCCTTTCTTCTACCTGGAATATCATCCCAAGTTCATCATCGCCTGCTGAAGTTGTGGGCATGCTCTCTGGCCCTCTTCTGAGTGCTTTCCCTGACCAGCCAGACTGGCCAAAGGCCACAGACGGCCTTCCTCTGTCTCACACAGGACTGCCTGGACCCTAGCATTTACACACAGTAACCCCACCCTGACCCTAGTCCCAATCCTGACATCACCACCAGAGACACGACATTATACACGTAGCACAGTGCCCCACCCGGTCCTGATGGCTCCCGACAGCACCTGGAACCAAGAGGCTGAGCTGAGCCTGGAGCCTCATCCATGGATCTGCAGTCTTTCCATGATGAGCCACTCTGAGCAGGGAACCCTCCGCTGGTAATTTCTGTTTCTTTCTATCCCTGATTAACCTTCTCGCTAAACTCCTGAGAAAGAGGGAGCTAGAGACAGACATGAGATTGGCCCCAGTCCCCACCATGCACGTGGGCTCTCTCTCCTCCCCACCATGCACCGGCGCTGGCCCGACCCGGCAGCTGTGAGGAGAGGAGAGGAATCCTGGCGGTCTGGAACTACCCTCCTGGCATTCACTCTCTTAATCATCACTTATTCAGCTTATTTTTTTAAAAATATGTTTTTATCGATTTCAGAGAGAGGAAGGGATAGATAGAAACATTAATGAGAGAGAAACATCGGTCGGCTGCCGCCTGCACACCACCCCCCCACCATGGGGATTGAGTCCCAAGCTGGGCATGTGGCCTGACCGGGAATCAAACCAGCAACTTCTTGGTGCATGGGTCAATGTTCAACCACTGAACCACACTGGCTGGGCTCAACTTACTGAGTTTCTTCCATGGGCTTCTGGGTATTGGGCATAGAACTGTGAATAATACCATGTCCGGGCCTGAGGAGCTGATATTCTAGGGAGAGAGATCAACAATGAACAAAGAAGCAATACACATAGAGCTAACGTGTCAGCAGTGCTGGGAAGCACATAGAGGGGACTAGTGTGCAGGGGGAGGACACCGCAATTAGGATGGTCAGGGAAGGACTCTGATGAAGGGATACCTGGGAAGGAACTAAGGAAGTGAGGATTGTTTGGGAGCAGAGCCTGGGTGCAGAGGAAATAGCTGTGCTGTGCTGGGGCCTGCAGGGGAGAGGAAGGGCCCAGTATGTTAGGGAGGGGTAAGCGAGGGGACAGTCCCAGGTAAGGGTGCTGGGGTTAGATGGAGCGGGCAGCAGATTGTACGGACCTGCAGGACAGGGCCACAGAAAAGGCTTTGGATCTTACTACGTGTGTACTCAGAAGGGTCCTCTGGACTCTGGAACATTCTAGAAGAGTGACAATATCAGACTTACATTGTAAAGTGAGTGTTCTGCAGCTGTGTAGAGAACAGATTGTAGATGGGGAAAAGGCAGAAGCTGGGAGACCAGTGAGGAGGCCACAGCAATGACCCAGGTAGGAAAGGATGATGCTTGGGCCGGAGTGGCAGCCAGGGAGGTGATAGAGTCTGATCTGGATCGATGCTGAAGGAAGAGCCAGCAGGAGGTGATGGATGAGGTGTGGGGCATGAGAGGGAGAGAGGCACCAGCAGAACCCCAAGGTTTTGTCTTTGGCACCTGGAAGGTAGAGACGGGAAGGCTATGGGAGTGACAGGTGCTGAGATGTCAAGGACACACCCCATGCCCTAACCAGTTTGGCTCAGTGGATAGAGCGTCAGCCTGCGGACTGAAGGGTCCCAGGTTCAATTCCGGTCAAGGGCATGTGCCTTGGTTGCGGGCACATCCCCAGTGGGAGGTGTGCAGGAGGCAGTTGATCGATGTTTCTCTCTCATCGATGTTTCTAACTCTCTATCCCTCTCCCTTCCTCTCTTAAAAAAAATCAATAAAATATATTAAAAAAAAAAAAAAAGAGAGAGAAAGGACACACCCCAGGTTAACACCGAAACCTTGGTGGTGGTTAGGGACACAGGCCGGAGGAAAAGCCAAAGTCTTGCTCCTGTCTGGGGTCCACAGTGCAGAGTGGCTGCTGTGTGAGACTCCCGACAGGGCAGGGCGCCTGCAGGGCTGCTCTTGTCACTCCCACAGCCTGACAACGCCTCTTCCATCTCGGCAGGAGCATCACCGGAGCAAGTCAACTCAGTTGTCATAGTTAGACCATAATCCTCCAGTTTGATACTGAAGGTAGTTTTCAGACTCTGCTAGATGGCTACTTTGGTAAGTGATCACTTTGGTTATAAACAAACAGCCCAGCTGGCCATCCTCAAGACGTGAGGAATTCTGACATCAGGCCCTTGGCCTTCGTGGTGGGAAATAGCCCCAGTGTCCTTTGGAACAATAGAGCCCGCTGAAATGTAAACAGCACCCTTCCCCCTTGGGCCTCCTGGCTGGGACATCCCCTTCCCCTCCTGCAAGGTCTCTGCTAGTTGGATAGCTCCTTCGAGGAGCGGCCCCTCCCCGGAGCGGCCCCTCCCCTGAAGTCAGAGGTCAAGGCTGAGCTCAGACCTCCTCTACCTCCCAGGCAGGACCCTGACTTTCAGTGAGGAAGTGGGAGGACCTTTGCAGGTCTCTCTGTAAGTTTGGGGAGCAGACAGACCCTCAAGTGTCTGACTCTTCAGACAGACATTGATGCTTGAGGCTTTGTTCTGGCCACTTAGCCATGCCTCCCAAGAGGCTAATCACTACATGGGGGGCGGGGGCGCTCCTCAAAGAAGCCATGTCAGGGCTCTGGACCATGAAGGAAGACAAGGGCCCAGTGATCTGGAGGCAGATAGTTGTCCTCCCGTGGCCAGTTCTGTTCTTCAGGTTGCTGGACTCAGCAGGAATACAATGATGGCGGCGCCTACCATTTATCGAGGGCTCACTGTGCTAAACACTTGGCCTGGATTATATCATCTAATTCTCACAACGGCAGTGAGGTAGGGGATGTTATTGTTGCCATTTTACAGCTGAGGAATCTAGGCTTGGTGAAGTTAGGCACTGTACCTGAGGTCACATAGCCTGGGAGCGGTGGGCCAGGGTGGAAGCCCATGTAGCCCAACAGGAAAGCCTTCATGGTGATGGCTGCCCTGGGCCAGGGCAGGGTTGTGCCAGCACATGGCGAATGGGGCATCGACCATCCTGGCACCGCAGCACAGAGGCCTTACAAACGCACGCAAGCCAGCTCTGTGGTTCAAGGATCAATGGGACAATCCCTGAACTCAGGGAGCTCGTGGCCTAGAAGAGCAAAGACCATGTGCTAAGCCCACCCCCCTGACCAGTGCCCCTGGCCTAGTCATTGTTCCATAATGTTCCCTCCAGAGGCAAGAGTGAAGAAACGACTTCTGCTGGGATGCTGACATTACTGGGCTGAGCTACCTACCCGTGGGGGCTTAGACATTATAAAACGCTTCCCTACAGTGGATAACTGTGAATCATGAGCACCATTGACTGTGGTGCTCACAGGCCGGGCACATTGTAGGTGCCTGGTAAGACTCAAGTGAACAAATAATGTGGATCATTGCAGGCAGGGGGCTGCTGCACCATCAGTTGGCAACCCTGCACCTGGGCCACCTCGGTGAGGCTGTAGAATGCACAGGTGGGTTCTGCCAATGACTTACCAGGGCCTGTCCGGGGAAGGGATGGTACTTTGGAAATAATCCTTAGTGTTAGAAGCCATGGATGAATGTGCCTCTGAGCACCAGCCCCAAGCCCAGCCAATGAGGCTCTTTGAGGAGTGCATGGGAGGCTGGGAGGAGCCTTCAGAGATGGATGGGAAGATTTGAGGTCGCTCCAGGGGGAGTTCAGACCGACCAGAGGACTTGAAGGGGGGTGGTGTGCTTGGATGTCCAGAGGCTCTTTCAAAACAACCAATCTCCTGTGAACAGGTGTTCAGGACTTTCTCAGGTGTGAGCTGCCCAATCGGGCCCGGGGCAGCCCGGGGCAGCGGTGCCCAGGAGAGCCCAACCCACCTGTCCTCCCTCCGAAGGGGTCAGGGAGAACCTTAGGCCCTAGAAGACATTGGAAATAACCTCTCTGTCCTTCCATGAATACTTAATGCGCACCTGCTTTGTGCTAGGCACAAATCAGACCAAACCCCTACTCCCATGGAGCCCACACTCCAGGGCATGATAAGTCCTTTTCCCCCTTACTTGGGGAAGGCTCACCTGGGGAAGGCTCACCTGCAGAAGGCACAGTGGAGGGGGCTGTGTCGCTCCTGCCCCCAGGGTGGCCGAGTGGGACAGATGGGACCTGGAGAGGCAGGCGGTCAGGAGCACTGTGAGCAGCCACCAGACAAGTGGTCACAGGCTTTCTCAGCTACAGAGTTTTGTTCTTAAAGAATCTTCCCTGGAACCCTATACAAATAGTGTTTTATTAAGCATAACTTCATTTGATGCCGTGCTAATTGTGGTACTTACTTATTGAGCCAAATGGTGAGATCAATAAGGCAGTTTTGATTAATATAACCTCTTGAAATCCAGGATTAGGGCAGTCAATCAGAGTCCCATGCCAACCTAGGTATCCAGTGCCTTCCCATATGTCAGGGTTTCTTAATCCCGGCACTATTTTGTTTTAAATATGTTTTTTGTTGATTTCCAAGATAGAAGCATTAATGATGAGAGAGAATCATTGATTGGCTGCCCCCTTGCATGCTCCCTACTGGGGATCAAGCCCGAAACCCCGGGCATGTGCCCTGACCGGGAATCAAATCGTGACCTCCTGGTTCATGGGTTGATGCTCAACCACTGAACCACACTGGCCAGGCTAACCTTGGCACTATTAACATTTGGAGCCAGGTACTCCTTTGTCATGGATCCCTGTCCTATGTATTGTAGGATGTTTAGCAGTATCCCTGGTCTCTACCTACTAGATACAGTAGTAACATTCCCCTCAGTAGTGAAAACCAAAAGTGTCTCCAGACATTGCCAGGTATTCCTTGTGGGGGGGCAAAATCACCCCAAGTGAGAACCACTGCCATCTATTTTGATTGCAGAAGTACTTGCATTTGGCAAGAGTGGTTGTCTGTCTGTTTTTTAAACCAGCTCTCAGGACACTCCTGGGACCACCTTTAATTAAATAGAAGTTTCACTCTAAGGCAGGCGTCCTCAAACTACGGCCCGCGGGCCACATGCGGCCCGCCGAGGACATTTATCCGGCCCGCCGGGTGCCGCTGCCTGTCCTGCTTAGCAGCCGACTCGTCCCGGCCCGCAGAGCGCATAGGAATTTGTTCATAGTTGTTTTTTTTTAAACTATAGTCCGGCCCTCCAACGGTCTGAGGGACAGTGAACTGGCCCCCTGTTTAAAAAGTCTGAGGACCCCTGCTCTAAGGTCTGCACACAAAAACAAGTCAATGGCAAGGCCCAAGTTAACGTGTTAGTAGTTTTCAATGTACCAGATTTGTATGTAATACAAATGTGTTACATTTGTGTGGGTGGGTTGTTTTTATTACAATTTTGAACAACAGGAAAATCCTCATATTAAAAACATTCAACCCAAATGTTGGCAGACCCCTCAGCCCTTGGGAGGCAGGTTTGGAGATGCTGGTTTCGCGTTGGGAAGCTGCCGCAGAGAGGCCGGGAGTTGATGGAGTGTGGAGAGAGGGTCACAGTGCCTTCTTCTGCCCCTGAGACTGGGAGGTTTCATCAGACAAAGCCCGGAGGAGGCAGGGAGGGCTCGCAGAGGACTGGGGGCCTCTCAAGACAGGATCCACAACTGGGGAGAAGGAAAATAAGACTGATTTAGGGGGTGAGCAGGAGGGAGAAAGGGCCTCTCACCCCATGCAGTTTTAAGAAAGAGCCCCATAATCTCGGTGACGGAGGGCCAGGAGGTTAAACCAGAATAACCATAATGAAAACAGTCTGTTTGCATTATGTGATGCTTCCAGACATTCCCGGGAGCAGGTCCAAGGTGGAGAATCCCAGCGGAAGTGCTGCTGGTTGGAGCAGAGAGGGTGGTGGATGCAGGGCGGGAGGGAGGGGGGCATCTCTTCCAGCTCCCCAGGGCGCGGGGGGGGGGGGCAGTTGGGTGGGGGGCCCTCAGGCTGCAGAAACAACAGCTGGCTTTAATGTTCCAGAGAAGAATAGCTCTTCACTGGAATCAATTTGTTCTCCCTCCTCCGAAATCCAGAGCCAATGCCAGGGTTTGCTCCTGGGAAGTCGGCCTCAACTGCGGTGGGACAGCCGAGCACAGGCCAGCACTCAACACACCATGGGGATTGGAAATAGACACAGAAAACGTGGCGAGGCCCAACCAGGGGATGGATAGCTATCTGGGGTGTGGCCTCAGCCTCGGGCAGTTCCAGAGGGAGCTGAGGCACACCCCCTGGAGTGCAGGGACAGGGGTCACAGGGCGCCTTTCTCTCCTCTGAACTCCCAGGATATACATCCATCACCACAGTCACTTTGAGGAATCTCATTCTTGTGACATGGTTGACCGCTTTCCACAGGTCAGATTTTGGTGCCAAGAGAGACCCTGAGTGATAACGTGGTCCCACACCTCATTTAACAGATGGAGGCTCTGAGGCTCAGCCTGCTGACTCCCAAGGTCACTGCCCAGGTGTCCTGACCACTAGTGCGGTGCTCTCTCTCAGACCATCACCTGCTTTCTGATGGAACTTGTCCAGAGCCTCTCGGCTTTGCCATCCACCCTGCTGTCTCTTGAGACGCAGCGAGCATGTGAGTGAGCGTGTCCATGGATGCACACAGGTGAGTGTGTGTGCCCTGGCATGAGAGAGTGAATATGGTGCCTACCCGTCTTTGTAAACTGCTGGCGGTAAATCTCGGTACAGACACTCCGTGAAGTGTTAGGATCAAGGGGTGGGCTGGAGAAAGGGCTGGGGACAGGGTGTGTGGGTCAGGCAGTCTTGTCTGGGACCTAGGGAAGTCCTTGGTGGTCTGTGACGGGGGTGGTGTGGGCTGGGTTCAGGCCGCTCAGAGATGTCCCAGGAAAGGAGGTTCACGGAGGATGCTTGGAACGTCAGCTGGTGATGAGGGGCCTGGGAGGCCTCTCCCACAGGAAGAACAAGGGCCGGGAGGCTGGAAAAGGGGCACATTTGGCAAAGGCCGAATAGTCCACATTGATTGCCGGCCAGCGTTTATTTAGGGACTATTTAGTCAGCTGCCAGATATATTTTTAATTTATCATTTTTAAATATATATATTTTTTATTGTTGATAGTATTACAGATGTCCCCCATATCCCTTTTCCCCCCTCCATCCAGCCCTACCCGCCCCCCAGGCCTTCACCACCCTATTGTCTGTGTTCATGGACTATGCATATCCTATATAATAAAGAGCTAATATGCAAATGGTCATCACACCTCACACCATCACGCCATAAAGGCTCAGACACTCAACACTGGGGAGAAAGAAATGGGGACCAGCCAGGCTGCAGCCCAGGAGAGGGACAAGCTGCCCACCCCATGGTCCCGGGCACCAGTGGCTGCCCCTGCACCTGTGGCCCAGGAGAGAACAAGCCACCTGCCCTGCGGTCCCGGGTGCCTGCAGCTGTGGCCCAGGCAAAGCCACCTGCCCACGGTCCTCTGTGAATGCATCCAGCCCAGGCGAAGCTGGCCTGGGTCCTGGGTGCCTGTAGCTGGCCAGAGGAGGGAATCCTGGGTCCCAGGTGCGGAGTGAGGCAGAGGCAGTTAGTGGGGATCAGGCCAGCAGGTGAGCAGTTAGGGGCGATCAGGCAGGCAGGCAGAGGGGTTTGGGGCAATCAGGCAGGCGAGCGGTTAGGAGCCAGTGATCCTGGATTGTGAGAGGCAGTCAGACATCCCCCAAGGGGTCCCGGATTGGAGAGGGTGCAGGCCAGGCTGAGGGACACGCCCCCCCCCATGCACAAATTTTGTGCACCTGGCCTCTAGTAAATATATAAGTTCCTTGGTTTATCTCTTCTGGTCCCTCCACTCCCACACTGAGGTATGTCAGTCTGCTCCATGCCTCCATGCTTCGGGTCTTATTTTGTTGATCAATTCATTTTGTTCATTAGAATCCACAAATAAGTGAGATCATGTGATATTTCTTTAGCTGCCAGACATTTATGGAGCCCCGACTGTGTGCAGAGGACTGTGGGAGGGGCCCCTGTCTGCTTCCAAATCTCAGCCTAATCCTAACTCCCACAGCCCACCACCAGGGTCCCGAAGCCTGATCGTGGTGCATCCCCCACGCCAGGGAGTCTCTGAACTCCCAGGATACGCATGCGCATTCCCTGTTCCCATGGAAGTTTCTCAGAGGACTCCTTAAGGACCACCAGCCCCTGTGCAACCCGAGTCTTTGTGGGACAGGGGGATTCTGCTCAGTCTGTCTGACCTGTGACCCTGCTCCCTGCACTGCCTGTATTGCACAATCAAGGATGCACAGAAGGTCTGCAGACCTTGCATCACTCATTCTCCGGGGCCCGCTGAGCCTTAGGGCAGGGGACCACACGCTTAGCAACTTCTCTGCTTCACATCCAAGGCTGTCACCAGCTTGCCTCGGTCTCTCTCCCCAGGTCACTGCAGACTGACATTCAGAAACACCTCCCAGTGTCCCACCTCGGACCTGTCCTCGGGCCTTGGCAGAGCAGCTAGGGTTTCCTTTGTACAGACAAGGCCGCGGAGGCTTGGCAAGGGCAAGCGGGTGCTCGAGGGTGGGCTCCCTCTGAGGGTGGTGACCTCCCTGAGTCTGCTTTGCAGCTTTCCTCAGCCCCCGCCCCTTCCAGGGGGACTTCCCTCCGAAGGCGGCCACTGTGCTCTGCTCCTTTGTGAAGGGAGTGGTTTCCAAAACCAACTGTCGAATTTCCTGAAAGGCGCTCCAGGCCCTCTACTTCAAGGGCTGGGCAGGGCCCTGCCCAGGAAGCCTGAGCCAGCACTTCCCCAGCAACAACCTGTGTGCTGACCCTGGCCTCAGGGGTCTTCCTCTCCTCGTTAGGGGGCATGCTGGGGAGGAGGGAGGCGGTTCTGGGGAGCCCCAGCCCTTATTGGGATCATCCTGAGAAGTGCACACTCCTGTGCGGCCTGCCCAGCGCTGGGCCGCATCCGCCTTTGCCTTTGGCAGGGCTTCGGCGATGGAAACGATGGAAAGGACGTGTCTCAGCTCCTGGGTCCTGCAGGAGGCAAAGGCCCCCTCCCCGCTCTAGGGCTCAGCCTTCCCACTTCCCAGCAGACAGAGGCCTGGGTCCCCTGAGCAGTGCCAGGAGCTGGCGGTAGAAGGGTGTGGGGACCAACGGGCAGCCTCCTCTCTGCCAGGCAAGGCTCTGGGAGCTGCGTGGCCTCTGCTGAGTGGGAACTGACATGGGCGCCTCCCTGCCCAGGGTTGCAACTGGGGCCCCCTACCACCGCCCGCTCCCAGCGCCAGCGCCTGACCCAGCAATTGGAATCTGGCTGCCATGAGGTTAGGACAGTGCCTGCTGGGTGTGTGCCAGGCCAGACCCAGTAGGAGTTGCCAGCTGTGTTCCTAGGAAGTGGAATATTCTAGCAGGATTGTGGTTTCCAGAAGGTACTATGGTGAGGCCCTGTTCACACTAGGGGTGGGAGGAGGCATGCATGACCCAGAGACAGTCATGTGGGACAGGTCAGGGCAGGGGATAAAGTGGGGCTCACACTGAGAGGGCTGGCAGGACGGGGTGTCAAGGATGGTGCCGGGCAAGGAGACCAGAGGGAGGCTAGTCCAAATGGAAGGAAATGGATGATGGGGAAGGGCACGTAATGAGCATAGAGCCACAGTTGTCTAATAATTATTCACCTTAGTAACTACAGATACGTTTTCTTACAGACCCTGGGAAACCGGAGGATGGAACAAGGCTGTAGAAAGATGAGATGCTTCGATGGGTCCATGACTCAGAAAAGAAATACATTTTGAGGACAGACCAAGGACAGGACACACTTTCATTTGGTTGCTGTGCCCGGACCCTGACCCCCTCCGGGAGTTGTTCTCGGGAACGCTGACCATCCTCCGGTCCCAGGCATGGGCTAAGCTGCAACACCATTGAAGATTAGCCACTTTGTTATTGGGCTTTGAGCTCCTGAAGGCCGGACTGCAGACCCTCCCCTCCCCTTTCCATGTTACACTGGCTGCTCACAGCTGCACGTAGCTGTCTTCTCCCTAGTGAATCTATAATCAGCCAAGTGGCGAGGGGGTCAGAGAGCGGAATTTCCAGGATGACCTGCTGCTCTCCCATACTGCTGGCATTACTGCAATAAACGCTCATATATGATTTAACCCTGACTCTGCTTCATTTGGCTCATGTAGTGACAGGCGGCCTCGGACCCATTGTGTCCTATTCCAAAATGTCTTGAAATGGGTTTGTGGGAGAGGAGAGACCTGTGCCCAGTGGGGCGGGGGGCGGGGGGCAGGGGAAGGGAGGGAGGGGCAGCCAAAGGTGGATTCCAAGCCATTGTGCAGTGCACCCAGGGTCTCCACCTTACAACAGAACTTCCTCCTGCAGGAAGATGGCCGTGGGTTCAGAGGCCGTGGGCTCAACTCTGCTCCCACCTTCTCCCTGGAGACCCACTTTCCTTATCTGTAAAGTGGGGACCACAAGACCTGATTGATGGGGTTATGGTAGGTCAGCTGAGGAAATGCTCTCAAAAGGTGAATCAGATGTCCGTTTGCTTTATCCTTCTGTGCAGAGTCACAGGCCAGAGGTGAGGGCCAGGGAAGGGAGCCCTTCTGGCCCGTGGAAAGCGGTCATCACCGTCTGGGCAATTGCCCTCCAACGGATGGGAAGATCGCAAACCCTGCTGCTAGGACTCCTGGCTCTGGGGAGCCAGCAGAAGCAGGTTCCTGCGAACTTGGCAGAGGGGAGACAGTTTTTCTTGTCCCTCCCAGCCCCGTTGTTCACAAGCATGCACGCAGCTCTCTCCAGGGACTGGGCCTGGGGCAAACGCATGCCCTCAGCAGGCTCACTTTCCAGGGCCAGGGCTCACTTCCCCTGAAGGGAAGCAGACTTGGGAGCAAGGATGCATGTCGTAGACAGCTGGCCCTCTGACCTCTCGGTGTGGGGAGCTGGGGCCCTTCGTCACCTCTCCTGCTCCTTGGAGATCCGGCTGGTCCCTGGCTTTCAGTCCTTCGCTGCCTGTCTCCAGCCCAGACTCTGAAAATTCAGGCTCCTACAGCCAACTGCCACTGTCCTTTCCCACATGGCCACTGTGCCCCGGTCACTGCTCTGGCCAACAACACAGGCTAAGGGGCAGGGCAATGCTGTGACTATTGACCCTGGGGGGAGAATTTCCCCGTCAGGTGCCGGGTAGAGGTCCTGTGAAACCTTGGCAGGAAATCCTCTTTCTTTCTTCTTCAGAGGAAGGGGGAGAAAATGAGCAAAACAAGGTTTTTCTTGGCAAAACAAGGCCACCCACATACACTCCCCTTTAAACGCCAGGCCTGTTTGGCGTAACTGGGACCAAGTGTCGCCCTGCAGTAGTATTTGGAGGCAATCTCCTCATTTGACTCACCCTTGACTTAGGAAAGACGCCCCCTCCCCGCCCAGTCCTGGCACACACCCCCCCTGCCAGTGCATCCGGGGGCCATGCGGAGAGGGGTCTGAACTCCAGCCCCACCGCCTTGCTCCCAATTGCCTCCTGGTTGAAGGAGACGAAGGGTCAGCTACCCTTGGGCAGCTCTGGGGACAAGCCCCAAAGGAACTGGCTGTCTGGTCAGAGCTCTGGCTCCAAGGCAGCTGCGGGCACGCCGAGTTTCAGATCCGCAGGGAACCTGTTTGTCTTTGGACCCGGGTCCAGAATTCAGGCTGCAGCTTTGGGTGTGAATATTCGGTCCCGCTCAAGCACTTTCAGTGAAGGGTGTTGGACTTCTGCTCTTTGCTTCGTGCTTCTCCATAAACATGGTTGTTTTCTAACAGAAGCTGGACAACACGCAGATGTCAAGGTCTGTGACCTCTGATCTATTTGTGCAAAGGATCAGATTAAAATGGGCTTTTCCTGACAGTTCCAAGAGTGGATTAGCAGCCTGTGCTTGTGGGTGTTATGGGCTGAGTGACCCTGAGACCCCATCTTCTGTTCTTTGGCAGCAGGAACGGCTCCCGGGAAGGGAGATGACCAAGGAGCGGGTCCAGGCCCCGCATGTCTGAGGAGTCCCCGGAGGGCCCCCCTGCAGACAGCCCTTGGCAGCCCGAGCCTTGAGGTCCCAGGAGAAGGAAGCCGCGTGCCCCCCACCCCCCACCCCCCAGGTCTGCCAGCATTGGCAGCTAATCCCATGAGGACATCCGTGTTCCCTGGAACTGGCTGCCAGGGAATTTCCTTCTCCTTCACTTAAAGTGAAGGCAAATAAGCAACTATGAAAGTAGTCTAAATAGCTGTTTAGGGAGTTTCCTCGTTGACACCACACATCAGCTCTCCACACCTCCTGCTTTTGCCGCCTGATCCAGTTGGAATTCGGAATGATACCCCAGGAATCAGAAAATCCTGACTAATTTTCTTAAAAATCCAATTATGCTTACTAGATGAATCATACAAAGTCAGGAAAATGAAAAATATGTTCAGCAAAGATTTCCAATAACAGCATTTGAAACTGCACTGGACAATCTGGGGTCGGTAGTGTCTGCCCACCCACAGGGGCTCCTGTGTCCCAGCTGCAGCTGTCTGTTCCACCCAAGGCAGCTGCTCCCTGGTGGAAGAGACAGGAGCTGGCGCGCGGGCCCAGCCTGGCCAGGCCTGCGCTTTCAGAGTGGACCCCCCCTGGATGAAGGGAGAGGCCCTGCAGAGGTGTGGGGAAGTCACCTTGAGAGGATGGCAGATCCAGGGTGGGAGCCCAGCACCAGCTTCTAGGAGCCACAGGATGGGGTTCGCCTTGGTAGAGCAGTTCTCCTGGGCTGCGTTTATAACACTGATGCCTTGATGGGCTCCTGACAGCGTGGGAGGCATCCCAGACCTGTACTGCGAGCTGTCAGACTTCGGGCAAGTCACAAACCTCTCCAAGCCTCAACATCCTCCTCCTCAAATGGACAGTGATGAGAACCTGTTCCATAGGCGGTTGAGTATCCCATGATCATGGGCACAGACCATCTGTCACCATGCTTGGGACCCAGGCGGGGCAAACGCTCAATAAATGTTCCCTATCCTCATTGTTTAGGCTGCCTTAGTATTAAACCCAAGTCGGACTCCTGACTGCAGGGCACTGCTGGGGTCCTGCCCTTGTATCTCTGTCCGTCTGTCCTTCCTCTCTTCCTTCCCAATAAACAGCCATCCCGCGACTATCTTGAGAGTGTCTTGGAAGAGCCTCTTTAACGTGGACAAGAACTATATCGATCTGCCAGAGCCCAGGTGGCCAGGATGCCGGGTGCCTCCAACACTGTGTCAAACATGTGGGAAAGCAGCTGGCAGGGCCCGGCTTAGCCTTTGAAGGGTTGGGTCTCAGTGCCTGTGGGTCAGTGTGAACAATGAAATGCAGTTGTGGGCACTGCCCAGGTGGTGGAGGGAGAGGTGGTAGAGGCCATTTCAGGACTGGAGTGGAGGGAAGGAGCTGATGTCCCGGCCCATCTAGAGGAGGAATGGCAGCACACCAGGGGCCTGATGTCCATCAGCAGTGAGGCCATGCGTTTGTGTGTGTGTGTGTGTGTGTGTGTGTGTGTGTGTGTGTGTGTGTGTGTGTTTGAGAACTGGGCGTGAGTGTAGACAGGGATGGACATCTGTGCTTGTGCCAGGATGGATGTGTGAAGGCGGAGCTGAGCGGATGGGGTGTGTGCACTGTCTTATACCTGGGAGAGCTGTGGGTATGTCCCAGGTGTGTGTACCTGGGTATGGGAAATGTGCACAGGTGTGAGTGTGGTCCTGTGTGCACAGAGCCACATGTGCCCAAGCATGCGTGTCACTGTGCGTGGCTGGTGTGTGAGGAAACAAGCCTTTCCCTTCAGGGGCTGTGTGGGGCCGGCCTGCTGGTCACCTGGCTGACAGGGCTGTAGTGACAGCCTTTAGGGCGCCCGCTGCATCCCAGGAGCTGCTGACAGAAAACCAGGAATGAGGAAATCCCAAAGGTTTCTGTGTGTTTTCATTTCAAAGGGCAGAAAGTGACCTTTGCCTCTGTCACTGGGGCTTGCAGCTGCTTCTTTGTCCCTTACCTCTGGGATCAGTTTTATTTTTGTTCCGGTTGTTTTTAGTTTCAGATTCATTTGATTAAACGCCGAGAAAGGTGAGGCAGCGGTGGCGTGATGTGTGTCCACTCAGGTGCCTTCGTGAGGGCCTTGGCCAAGGGCCGGTCTGTGTGGAGACAGGGACTCAGGAACCGGCCTTGGGTGCGTAGCAATGGCTGTGATGAGCCAGCCAGGCCGACCCCACGAGGGAGGCTGTGACTTCCAGGGCACACTGAGGCATTTGTCCAAAGTAACACCCAGACCGGTTGGAGCCAGGACCAGAACCAGCTGCCAGGCCTGGTGTTGGTGGAGCACACCTGGCTGATTGGCTGACGGCAGGGGAAGCGGGGAGCTAATGGTCTGCACCAGACAGCATGTCTCCCAACACCTTTGTCTACCCAGGTGGCATTTGGGACATACTTATTACTAAAACATATTTGTTGTTTGTTGGAAATTCACAATGAACGTGCTGGGCATCCCGTATTTTATCTGGCAGCCCTAACCTGGAGCCCACATCCTCCTGTGTGTGCTGTCCAGGGTCAGAGGAAAAGAAACTGTCCATAGTAGCAAAGAGCTGAAGTTTGTCAATGATTTAACGTGAGGACAGACTCGGGCCACTCCTGGAATATTGCCTCTCTCTTGGGTTCTAGAATGTGCATACAGTCGCTGGCCAAGCTTATGGATGCCCAGATCCTCTGTGTCCTGGAGGTCACTCAGGGCATTAGCTTATGTGGCACTGCCAGCTGCATAGTGCTCTGGGCTTTATACTGCTACCATTTCTTCTGCGTTTCTTCCTCTTCCTTGCTTATTGCTATGGACTGAATGATTGTGTTGACTCCAAATTTGTATGTTGAAACCTACCCCCCAAGGGGATGGTATTTGGAAGTGGTCATGAGGGTGGGACCCTCATGAATGGGATTAGTGCCCTTGTAAGGGGCCCCAGACAGTTCTCTCCCCCACCCACCAACGAGGACACAGCAAGAAGGCAGCTGTCCATGAACTAGGAAGAGGGTTTTCACCAAATACCAAATCTGCCGGCGCCTTAATCTTGAATTTTCAGCCTCAAAAACTGAGAGAAATAAATTGCTGCTGTTTGTAAGCAACTCTGGCTATGGTATTTTGTTAGAGCATCCCAAGTGGACTAAGACACTCGTGAACACATTTTTAGAAAGTTAGAGGTGAGCCTGATGAAGGCAGTTTGGCAAGAGCACCACCCACCTAGACATTGAACTTGGACAAGGATGATGCCATGAACATCTTTGTGAGTGATTCCCACATAAGAGCAGAGCTGGACTTCGGTGTGACAATATCTAGGTTAATGACACCATCAGACATATTTGTAAATTAAATATTAAACCAAGTTTCTTTATTCTTAGTCTTCAATAGCACTTTGAAACCCTAATAACTGTGGATTGGAGCTATGCAAACAAAATCAGTGTTTATTGCAAAATATTCAATATTTGAAAACTAGATTGATCTTGTTTTGTTTATTTATCCTGTAAAGTCTCACATCTTACCCCTAGCCAGTATGGCTCAGTAAATAGAGCGTTGGCCTGCGGATTGAAGGATCCTGGTTTGATTCCGGCCAAGGGCACATGCCCAGGCTGCAGGCTTAATCCCCAGTTGGGGGTGGGCAGGAAGAAGCGAATCAATGATTCTCTCTCATCATTGATGTTTCAATCTCTCTCTTCTCTCCCTTCCTTTCTGAAATCAATTTAAAAATAAAATAAAATAAAGTGTCACATCTTAGTCTGGTTTGCTTACTCAGCTGTCTGTGAAATGCTTTGGGATGATTGCCACAAATATGATGTCTGTGGCACTCTCCGCTCTCCTCCCCCTCCGTGTTTTGGGGATGTCAACGCTTCAGTCTGCCCTGGGAGGGGAGTCATAGATTGGATTTCTGCCTGCTTCCCAGCTTGGAACAGATCGGCAGCCACATTTCCTCCAACATCAGCTCTGGCTGAAATCACTACAAACCTGCTAGAACCTCATCTTTCTTCTTGTCATGGTTTCCCTAAAGATGCCAGGTCACGAGCTGGGTCAGATGTTGCCAACACTAGTGAGAAAGGAGGAGCTGCACTGCCTTTTATTCGCATAGGCCAAGGGCCACGGTGGGAGCGCGGCAGGCAGACCACAGCCTCAGGGGACTGGACCAGGAGACTTCCTGCCAGCTCTGCTCTCAGGACTTCTGCTCCAAGAAATCACATTGGCATCTGAGCCCAGAGAGGGAAACCTGGGGCTGTGCCCGGGGGCCACACCCCATCTAGCAGGAGCTGTGCCCTGTCTGGCTGGGGACAACCATCATCTGCTGGCGTAACAGGTAGGGATCCTTCCATGGCCAGGGACCTGGGACAATATTGCCCAAAGAAAGGGTGGGTGGTTGCCATGATTGCCATGATTTTAGGTACACAAACTTTAGCATTTTTGTCAATGTTATACATTTTTTTCAAGTGTATTCAGAACTAGAGAAACGTGACACCGAACTCAACAATAACCATTTATTAGACCACGGTCCGCTATAGAGTGATTCCTTTAACCTGTGCCACACCATCACATTATTTAGCCAGTTTAAGTAAGGTGGCTGTACCTGCGCAGCGAGCCTGTGACCTCCTTCAGGGAAGGACCTCTGCTACCCTGGTGTGCTGGCCCTGAGAGCTGGTCAGCAAGGTGAACCAGGCATGGCAAGGAGCAGAGCTGTGAGCCACCTTCCCAACGCTTGGCTCCACTGCAGGTTTGCTTTACACACTGCTGACTAAATCCGTGGTCCATGTTTTTTAAAAATATTTTATCTGCCATTTATTGACCCTGAGCCCCACCCCTTGTCCCTCTTTGTTCTTTAGTCCTCCTTTGAGGCCCCGCATCTCCTGAGGGGGCATCTATGGGGGAGAACCCTCTCACAGTAATCAGAGGACACCCACCCTTGGGTTCCTGGACCTTTATGGAGAAGGGGAGGCAGCCCTTCCATCCAGGTGAAGGGCCATCGGAAGGTGGGGTGGGGTCAGTGGAGGGGAGGCTGGGTTGCTGAGTGGACAGGCAGCCCGTGGCGGGAGTTCATTTGTGCATTGCTGAGGGAACGCTCCATTGTTCCCCAGCCGCCAGCTGCAGGCTGGGAGACGAGTTGTTATTTTTTGCCCCATCTGAGAACTTCAGAAGGGGAAGGACTAAAAGAAACAGGAAAAACTCAGTTTAGATAAGAGTAGCCAGGAACACATTAGATCTTCTGGAATGCACAGATTATCCTGGAATAAATTCATTTATTCAACAAATACGTATTGAGCCCCATTTTTTTAATCCTTACCCAAGGATGTTTCTTTTTCAAGTATATTTTTTATTGATTTCAGAGAGGAAAGAAGAGAGAGAGCTAGAGACATCAATGATGAGAATCATTGATCAGCTGCCTTCTGTACGCCCCTTACTGGGGATTGAGCCTGCAACCCTGGGCATGTCCAGGGAATCCAACTGTGACTCCTGGTTCATAGGTCGATGTTCAACCACTGAGCAACCCTGGCCAGGGCCGAAGGATATGTTTTTATTGATTTGAGAGAGAGAAACATCAATGTGAGAAACATCAGTCGTTGCCTCCCATATGTGCCCTGACTGGAAATCGAACCCACAACCTTTTGGTGTACAGGATGATGCTCCTACTCACTGAGCCACCTGGCCAGGGCACTAAGCATCTTTTGAGTGCCAAGCAATGATCCAGAACTGCGCCATGACTTTGTGAAAGTGTGGCTGTTTTGAATGAATCAGATGGGAGTCTTGGTAAAAAAAAAAAAAAAAAAAAAAAAAATGAGTATCATTTTATTACAGTATTTACCAAAGAAAATATCAAGTATTTTTAGGCTCCATCCAAAGAAATTCAAACCCTGCCCCAGCAGCTTCATATGCTCATGAACACACATGCGTCAGGCCTCTGAGAATGAGCCCCTTTCTTCCTGTGCAGATATGATCAGCCCCTGTAGGCTGTGGGAAACAGGGCAGACATTTGGCAGGGAGCTTGAGGTAAAGGCTGTTTATTTAGTCCCTCAAGCGGGCAGAAGGCAGAGACGAAGGAGTCAGGGTGGCTCTGAGGCTCTGAGGCTCTGCCCCTGGGGAGCCCCGCTGGCCTCACTGTTCGGCCATCCTCACGCTCCTACATCAGCAAATGCGTTCACTCCGTTTCCTCTCCAGGGCTGGCCTCTGCCAGGTGTAGATAGTCCTTTTGACTCTCGGCCCCGAATGTGGGTGCTAGGGAGGAGGCTCAGGGGTGCAGGAGGAAACTGAGGAAGTATCCGAAGTGTAATTGATAATGTTTTCAGGCCTTTGTGGAAGCATGGCTCTGTCCTTTTAGAACACACATGGGCCCTGGCCGGTTTGGCTCAGTGGATGGAGTGTTGGTCTGCGGACGGAAGGGTCCCGGGTTCAATTTTGGTCAAGGGCACAATGCCTGGGTTGCGGGCTCGATCCCCAGTAGGGGCCATGCAGGAGGCAGGCGACCAATAATTCTCTCTCACCATTGATGTTTCTCTCTCTCTCTCCCTTTCCCTTTCTCTCTGAAATCAATAGAAACATATTTTTAAAAAAATTTAATTCAGCCCTAACTGGTTTGGCTCAGGGGATGGAGCGTCGGCCTGTGGACTGAAAGGTCCCAGGTTCGATTCCGGTCAAGGGCATGTACCTTGGTTGCGGGCACATACCCAGTGGGGGGTGTGCAGGAGGCAGCTGATCGATGTCTCTCTCATCGATGTTTCTAACTCTCTATCCCTCTCCCTTCCTCTCTGTAAAAAATCAATAAAATATCTTTTAAAAAAATTTAATTCATTAAAAACAAAAAACATGGATGGGGCATAGAGAAAAATGCAATGGTCAGAAAGGAAGGTCTGCATTTAACCTGGGAGCAGGTGGAGCCCCCCTGATGGCATCACTGCCAGCTACCTGCGCCTCGCTCTCTGTGATGACCATGAATGCCTATCTTCTGCTCTCTGGCCACAGAAACAATGGCCAAGCGTGAGCTGGAAAATGAGCCAAGAGTGAGCCCAGGCACAGGAATAAGCCAATGTCAAGGGACTCGCCATCGTCACGGACAGAGCCACCGCGTGGCAAGGACCCATGTCTGTGTGAGCCGGCTGAGCACTGGCCTCTACAACCGTGTTCTCCCGGTGTGGTGCCCAGGCCAGCAGCAGCAGCGCCTGGGAACTTGTTGGAAACACCAATTCTCAGCCTCACCCCAGGCTCCAGGGCAGGGCCCGGGGGTGTGTTTCCGATGACACCCACAGGTGAGAACTACTGCTCTGCGAGGACCCCTCCGGTCATCTCCCCGCACCAGGCCAGCATTGTCACACGTTCTCTCCACGTGAGAACAGCATGAGGCGGTTTGGGGAGAAAGCAGATGCACTCAGCTCAATTCCAGACAGCTGTGGGCTGTGCCGGTGAGCGGTCAGGGGCCCCTGTGCGTGAGTCCTGGCAGCAGCAGGTGCTGCTAAGGCTGTTGAGTGGGACGAGGAGGATCAGCACTGAGCGCAGGTGTCGGATGGGGCGTGTGCTGGTCCTCACCCTCGTGAGCATCAGAAACAGCAGCAGCGCGGAGAAGCAGGCAGAGTGGGGGCAGGGGAAGCAGGAGGGCGGTGAGTAGACTGAGAGGCCGGGAGCTCCCCCGGGAGAAGTGCCAGCTGTGGCGGAGTGCCCACCAGGAGCAGCACCCAGGTGTCCAGGGGGGATATTAAAAGGGCCCTTGGGGAGCTTGTCCAGGGCAATTCCACTGTGATGTGAAGTCTCCAAGCCGGCGTGCAGTGTGTGAGCCACAAATGGTAAGTGAGAAAAACAGAGACAATCTCAGGAAGGTTGACCATAAAAGAGGACAAAAAACAGAACTGTGGCGAGAGGAAGCCAAAGGGTGAAGCATGGCTGTTATTACTGTGGAGAAACCTGGAAACATAAGCAAGTTTGCTGAAGGAAGGGGTTCGAAATAGAAAACGAGTTGAAGATGCCGGGGGAGGGAGGAAATTTGAAGGAGCAAATGACTCCCCACGCCGCCCCCCTCCCCCCACCCCAAAGTGAAAGGGGATGGACCCGGAGCACAGCCCAAGGGGTTGGTCACTGTCAGACAAGAAGAGGGACGGCCCCTCAACGGAATTCTCTAGGTTCCAGGCTGAAAGGAAGTGAAAGTAGGTGGGGACAGACAGAGGGAGAAATGGAGGCTTTAAAGCACCGTGTGTCTGTGAAGTGCAAGGTTGGCATGAGGCCAGAGCAGCAAGTGGGCGGGCCAGAGGTGGAGCGGCTCCTGGAGGAGGCAGCCTGGGGTGGGCACAGGTGACCAATGCGTCCGGGAGGTAAAGGCCTCCAAAGTGGAGGAGGTCAAGGACTGAGGTTGTGGGGTTGGGAGGGTGATCATGTGGTGTGGGTGGAGGCCGACAGGAAAAGCTCAGGGTCAGAGCAGCAGCCTTGAAGAATGAGAGGTGGGACCGGAGAGGGATGGATGGCAGAAATGAGGAAGGGGCTGAGGGAGGCTGGGCCGGATGTCTGAGTATCCGGAGAGACAGGGCTCAAGGAGCAGAGGCAGGGAAGTGTCCTCAGGAACCCAGAAGACCGCCTCCAGCAGGAACCCCAGCCCAGCCCCAGCCCCAGCCTGGTCCTGGGTGTGGAAGGAGCAGCTCGGCTCAGAAGGGCACAGGGAGTGGGCTCTCCAGTGCTGGCATTTCCAGCCGAGATGGAGGTGGAGGGAGCAGAGGGGACAGAGGCTGAGGAGGTCGGGTCTGGGAGGGACTAGAAGGCACAGGGCAGTGGGAGCAGCGGGTCTGGGGGGAAGCACAGAGTGGCCTGGGGGAAGGAGGCAGAGGATCTGGATCCAGGCCTTGAGCTTGAGCCATGTCCCAGGCCAGGCCAGGGTGGGGGCCTGGCTGCTGGACTGGGTGGGCACAGGCTGGAACCACAAGGACCCAACGGCTTGGCAGGGCTCACTGATGCTCTGCAGGCTCCGAGGCTGGGAAGGAGGCAGAGGCAGGGGGGCCCCATCCCAGGCCCTGAGTTATAGTTATGCTGGGCATGGCCCCAAATGAAACCCTGGCTGGCCATGTTCTCTTGTTATCCTCAATGCCCTCTTCCCTCTTTCTGCCTGGATAAGCCCCCCACCCCCATCTTAATGCAGATCCCATCCTCTCTACAAGTGTTTCTGATCATCCTGATATATAGTTTCACATATATAGACTCAAATAAAATTTGTGGGTCTTTCCTGATTACGCACCAAAGACGTATCACATGGTTTATGTGGATGTTACTGTATCATGCATATTATAAATACACAAAAATAGAAATGAAAAATTATGAGACATCCCTGAATGGTGTGGCTCAGTTGGTTGGAGTATTGTCCCTTAAACCAAAAGGTGGTGGGTTCGATTCCCAGTCAGGGCACATACCTAGGTTGTGAGTTCAATCCCCAGTTGGATTGTGAACAAGAGGCAACTGATCGATGTTTCTCTCTCTAAAATCAACAAGCATGTCCTCAGATGAGGATTTTTTAAAAATTGTGATACAAAAAATAGCTATAAATTGAATGGAGATGCATTCTGCCCACAACCCTCGGGATGGTCCTGTACGCCTTCCAGGGTGGTGTGCTCCCCTTTGAGATGCTGAGCTGCAATCTGAGCTGCTGGGCATGCAGCATCGTTCCTCCGTGTCTCCTTTGTGAGCAAGAATCAAGTCATGTGCGCAGCAGGTGCTCGGTAAATATTTGTGAAAGGGACAAATAAACGAGTCACCCACGAATGTTTGGAATAGAGGCAGCGTCCCAGCAGGCCAATGGCTACGTCTTTGGAATCAGTCAGGTTAGTAGTTCAACTTCCAGCTCTGCCCTGCGACGGAGGGAAATTCTCAGGCTCCCTGAACCTCAGTCTCCCCCCTCTCCCCCACCTCCCGCCCTTGAGAGGGGCAGAATGACTGGCGCCCCCTGCAGGTTGTTGTGAGGATGGGCTGTGTTCTCAGTGAGGGGACCCCTTGAAGCAGCAGTGGATCAGGCTGTCTGATGGGCGTGCTCCAAGCAGCCAAGCTCTGGTATGAGGGTACAGGGTGAATGTGAATTTGGCAGAGTTTAAGGCAGGCTGGACCAGGAGCAGCATCCCTGACTCCCATCCAGACTAGGGACTGATTTGGTTTCCATTCTGAAAGTGGTACTTATGGAAAATTGCTCCATGACCAAGTGATTTCTTCCTTCTTTTGTTTTTTTACAAGTTTATAACATTTCTTTCATTATAAAGCAATATTTATAAAAATTAGAAAGATGTTGAAAAATGAGATTTTTAAAAAAACCCTCATAGTCCCATCATTGTTATTAATATTTGGGTATATTTTATTTTTTTTTAAATTCTATGCATCAACATTTTGAAAAACATAATTACAAGTATTTTATGTGTGAGTGTGTGTGTGTGTAATCCATAAATCCGAATTTTTATTTAACTTCATGATATGTTTTTCTCATTATTACAGATTCTTCAAGAGCATGATTTTCAGTGGCCGTATACACCCACGGAGCTGTTTCTCCACATGTTCTCAGAGCCCTTTGCAGCCTGGCCGTCTCCCCGTGGTGCTGGGCACCTGTCCTCAGGGCCTGACCCCAGCAGAACCGTATGCGAGGCCCAGCACAGGGACAAGGTCTGTGTTCCAAAGACCTGGGTGCCAGGCCACACGAACCACTCACAGAACGGGGGAGCCCCTGACCTCCCAGCCTTAGTGTTTCTTCTTTGAAATGGGGGTAATAACAGCCAGACCAGCTTGGATGGCAGCTGTGAGGTACAGGGAGGTCCCGCCTCTGAGGCTGCTCTGGGAATTGCCTGGTGCCATCCCAGCCTTGGTTTAGTGGATTCATCAGAGCTCTTCAAATGCCAGCAATGGCAGGAAGTCCAACTCAACAAACTCAAACCATAAAGAGAACCTATTGGTTCATAGGATTGCCAACTCCAGATGCAGAGGCCCGATGGGACCCAGAGCCAGAAGGACATGATCTCAGGTCTCCTGTGGCAGATTCTCCCTGAATGCTCTGGACCCCGACACTGAAGGAGGTGCCTGCAATGCTGGCAGCACTGGGAGAGAGCACCTCGTCCCGACCACTATGGCAAAGGGCCGAGTGGCCTGGCTCTGTGCCCTTCCACATCGGTGACATCAGCCCACCTAACCTCAACACCTGAGAGCAGGGACGTGGTACCACAAAGGAAGGTCGGGTGCTTTCACCAGCAATGGTAGAGACTCAGGGAGGGGCCAGCAGCAGGTCTCCATGGACCATCATACCTAATGCCGGGGCTGGAGGGAGGGTCTCAGAGCTGGTGAGGCCAGCAGCCCTGGGCGGTGCACACAGGGGTGAGAGAGCTTTGATCTCCCCAGCCTCCAGTCAGAATCCTCCCCAGTCACCCTCCTCAGCCTCCTCTCCTGCTGGCTTTGCAGGGAAGCCATGAACACAGCAGTGGGGCCACACCCCCAGGTGCTCCTCCCAGTGACCTATGAACTGGGAGGAGGCCTGACTCCCAGTAACCTCATCAGGTGACTCAGCGCACAAAGACACAGCCCAGGGTGTGTTAGGGACCCCAGGCCCAGGGCCCCACAAAGCGTTGTAGTCCCCAAAGTTTACAGCTGAGAAAGCAGAGCTGATGGGGCTGCAGGGTGAGACAGCTGGGGGTGGACACAGGGAGAGGACAGGGATGCAGAATAGGTCATTATCAGAGTAACCATCAGCTGGTGGTCTGGTCTGGGAGCTGGGAAGGTCCCAGCATCCTCCTTCCAACCTTTGTTCAATTGGGAAATAAAGTATAGATGTCATAAGTGCATCCCCACGGGCTCCTCACACCCAAGGTGGGGAAAGGCAGGCCCTGTCTCCTGCAGGTGGCATCTTGTATCCGCACCTGTGTTTGTACTTGGTCCCTGCCCTGAAGGCTCACAATCCATATTGATATGGACTGATATGGGGTCAGTCCAAACAGTGCAGGGAGGGTGTGTGCGCAGCAGGGCAGGCCACCCGTCCCCTTCCCCTTCCCCTTCCCCTTCCCGAGGGAGAGAAAAACAGGCCTCACAATACCGTTGGGAGCCAAGGAGTGGGTGCTGAGGGTGAACGGAAGAAAACAGAGAGCGATAAAGTGGAGAGGAGGCCACAGGCCGGGGCACATAAAGGAGGAGAAAAGGGGTGAGACGCAAGACTGAGGAAAGAGGAGATTCCTCCCAGAAGCGAGGGGTGTGTCAGGTGGGAGCAGGAGCCCAGACCTAGATTCAGGACCAGGGAGAGGGCCCAGGGCAGGAGGCAGGTGCCCCAGAGTGATTAGCAAAGGATTTCAGGAAGCTTGTCTGTGTGGTGTGGTGTGGTGTGGTGTGGTGTGGTGTGGTGTGGTGTGTGTGTGTGTGTGTGTGTGTGTGTGTCCATGTGTCCATGTCCATGCTGCAGCCATGGACCTGGGCTCCCAGGGAAGAAGGTAGAATTCCAGGGCTGCGCACATAGAGGGCGGGGCCTGTGAGGAGGCAAATCCCAAAGGTGCCCTCCTGGATCCCCAGCTCCATCCCTCACACTAGGGGAGGATGGGGCTCCAGCTAAGCTTCCTTAGGGATGGGTTCTAACTTGGCCCCTGCCTTCTGCCACTCCATGGCACCCTTTATGCCTCCTCCACCTCTGGCCTGGGATGACAGGGGACAGTCCCACTGCCGCCAGATTCAGCTTCCATAGAGCGGGCTTAGATGCAGGGTTTCCCAGAGCCCACCAAGCAGAAGCCTTTGGGGAGATGTTCTTATGGAGAAAGCAGGGCCTCCTAAGGAGAAAAGCAGGGAACAGCTGAGGAGGGATCAGGGGACCATGAGGAAGTACTGCTGAATTAGCAGAAACAACAGCAATAGTGGTGACCATTATCGAGGATTTGTGAGTCCAATTCACTCCTCACACAGTTCTAAGAAGCAACTGCTGCACAGAGAACTAAGTGACTTGCCCTAGGTCACACAGCTAGCAGCTTAGAGCAGGGAGGGAACAAGGATAACCCCCGTTTGGACCACGGAGTCCAATGCCGTGTATACAGGTGAGGAATCTAGCTCTTTCTCCAAAGGTGCCCACACAAGGCCTCTAACCGCCGGTCCTGGGTGCTGAGTTCCTTCTCCAGAACTAGGGGTGGAGGACTGGGGTTTAGATCAAGGCAGCCACACCCCATGGCATCCTTGGGTCAGCCCCTCATTGGCTGGCTGAGCACCAGGGCTTTGTCTGGGCTCCTGGGGACAAGGGAGACCTCAGTGCCTGGGTGGGCTCTATGGCTGGAATAGTCACACTTCCCCCTGGGGTGCTGGGCTCCCTCTCCAGGCACCAGGAGGGTGTCACTGGTGAGGAAGAAGAGACCAAAGTGGTGAAAATTCAGCATAAGGACTTACTTTGAATATCACAGAGGAGAATTTCTAGAGGCATTCAGATCACACTGCTGGCCATCAGTTAGTTGTAAGGCAAAGAACCTTTTGAAAAGAGTTAACTATCAGGTCACTGTTTGTTAAATACAGAAGTAAGAATATTTCCAATATTCAATACCAGCTGAGGTTTAAATAACTCCTGGTGGCCCACATCACCATTCAAAGAGATGATGATGAGCCCCTCTCAACATGGAACAATGCTTATTGTAAAAACAGAGGAGATAAATGGTATACTGTGATTTTTCTAGTAAAGACATGCTTAGGGGCAAGAATTAAAAAAAAAAAAAAAGAAAATTCAGCGGCATTTAAATAGTGGTATGGAGTAATGAGGAAATGAATATTTATCTCTCCCAGCAGAGTTAAGAGTTATTTTTTTATTTTTATTTTTTATTGATGCAGAGAGGAAGGGCGAGGCAGAGAGATAGAAACATCAATGATGAGGGAGAATTATCGATTGGCTGCCTCCTGCACACCCCCTACTGGGGATCGAGCCTGCAACGTGGGCATGGGCCCTTGACCGGAATCGAACCCGGAATCAAACCCGGGACCTTTTAATCCATAGACTGACTCTCTATCCACTGAGCCAAACCAGCTAGTGCCAGAGTTATTTTTGAAAGCGTATAATATAAAGATTAACAAAGTTTGGAAGCAAACACCATGGCAAAGAGACAACGCACGGATTTTCTGTTTCCTTAGCAGCATCCAGATGACAGGATCCAGCGGGTCCCAGGCCTGCACGTGGCCAAGGACAACAACATAGGTGCTCCCTGCATGCGTGTCTCGGGACCCAGCAGGATCTGAGCAGAGGCGGAGTCCGAGCTCTCTAGGAGTGGCTGGTTATGATTACGGAGCAGGGCTGGTGATGAGCCAGCACAAGAGGACAGGCTGTGATAAGCACCTCGGGATGACCTAAGCTGGGCGGGCGGGTGGAGTGCAGAGGACAGGGCCAGGCTGGGCTCCTCACCCACAGGGAGGAGGCTGCTGAGAGAGTAGCCGTGGGAGAGGTACAAGGCCAGGCCTGTTGGGATTTATCTGCCCCCGGTCACCTCCTGCCAAAGCCGTGAATGACCTGCTCTGGGTGAGACCCGGAGCGGGGACAGGATGCACAGCCAGGCCTTGAGTAATCTTTCCTGGAGGAAAATGGAAACCTCACCTCTGTGTGCCATGCCCTGTGCCAAGGTTTGAGGGACCCCAGGTAAAATGCAGAGGGGCTGGGTCCTAGGAGGCAGGCCAGCCTGGTGCTGTACCACCTCTCCTCCCCTCACTGCATTTTCTCAGGGCAGGGGGCGAAGTGAGCCTCAGGTCCTGAGAGGGAGGTGTGGGGATGGTAGGGGTGCAGGTGGGGCCCTGGGTCACAGTGGAAGAGAGAAAGGCCGGGACTGTGTGCTGGGGACTAGCCCTGAGCCTGTTTATTCCTCTGCAAAATGGGGATAATGTGTGCAACAGGTCTGTGCCACTGCAAGACATGATTCTACTCTTGTTAAGGGGCCCAGACACAGGGAGTTACAGGAGCTGCTCTTGAAGGGTAGAAGAGCAGAAGCCCGGAGGTCCAGCATGAGACCGGGGATAACTGGAGACAATTTGGCAGAGATGAGAGCCTGAAGCTGCTCAGCTTCTCCCTCTCTCTTTCCCTCTGCAAACCCTCCCACCCTCCACCCCCCACCTCCCACCCCACCCCCCCAAAAGTTGCTGATGGCACTTTCCCTTCAACCACCATAATCTGGCCTTCGCACACATCACCCTCTATAAACAGTCTTGCCAAGGTTCTCAATGCCAGCCTGTTGCCAGCCCAATGGTCATCCTTGGATCTCATCTTCCCTCCTCAGCAATCTAGATGAGCTCCTTCTCTTTGAAACACCACCCCTCGGCTGCTGTACTTCCCTCTACAGTGGACTCTTCTCTCCGTCTCCTTTGCTGGCTCCATCCACTGTACAATCCCTGGATGTTGCTGTGGCTTTGCATCAACACATTCTCACTGAGACACCCATCTGTTCTCCAGGCTTACCCACCGCCTCTGTGTGGGATGTCCAAGTTCCTATCACTAGCCCAGTATACACCTGAGCCCTGGACCTACTTGCACACCTGCCTGCTGAGCATCTTGACCTGCATGTACTCCAGGCAGCCTGAACTGAAACCGAGCCCAGGGGGACTCAGTTCATTCCCGCAATAGCTGCTGCTCCTTCTGAGCTCCTTCTGCCAGGGTTGGCATCACCAGTGCAGGTTGTCCAAGTCAGATCCTGAGAAAAATCCCTAATGTCTCCCTCACTAACACCTAGATGTCCTCTCCTTTCAACATCTCAGTGCCTTCCCCTCTCTCTCTCTCCTTCCCTGCTTCATCTTAGCTTCTGGGTTTCCTTCCACAGACTGCCCCTTTGCACCCTTACCCAAATGCCAGAGCGGTCTCTGTGAAATGAACACAAGCCAGGTCACCCCAGGTCAGAAGTCTTTAATGGCTCCCTGTGGAGCAGATTTACCTTCCTTCACCCTATTCCTCCCAATCCTTCTAGTCCCTAGGCCAGCCGTGGGCAAACTACGGCCCGCGGGCCGGATCCAGCTGTTCTATCCGGTTCTCTTGCTCTCCCCTCCACTCCTTTACTTTGAATTTATATTAGTTCACACAAACACTCCATCCATGCTTTTGTTCTGGCCCTCCGGTCCAGTTTAAGAACCCATTGTGGCCCTTGAGTCAAAAAGTTTGCCCACCCCTGCCCTAGGCTCAGCTTGAGAGTCCCCTCCTCCAGGGAACATTCCTGCTGCCCCAGTTCGGGCCAAGAAGACGTACTGAGCAGCAGCTAAGCATGCCTGGGGAGAGTGGCTTCCCTGATGTGAGCACAGCCCTTTCCCAGTTCCTGTCTTTCACTTCCTCCATGGAGTTAGGCAAGGAGGCAGGAGGTGGGGCATCCATCTTGCGATGATGAGCCAGCCCTGAGGATGAGCCGCACATTAAGTAATCCTGAAGGGGCCCCCGTCATGACCCCTAGACTAGCTACTAGGAGGATTCTTGTTAGGAGAGACAAAGAAATCTCATTGAAGCCACGTTGGTTAGGTTTCCATTACATTGAGCTGAACTCCACCTGGTAAAATAAAGGCTGATGAAGGCCGATAACCATCTGTGAGCTCTTCCGAACTGGCCTTTCGTTTGAAGACGATGCTGGTTCTGACCGCGGGAGAAGGGCAAGGTTAATGGAGCAGGACAGAGTTGAGGGTTGGAGAAGCTGCCCCTGCCTGGGATTTGATCAGAGGGCCCTGGCAAGGCTTCAGGGCATGAGGAAGAGGCTCCAGCCATGGCAACCTGTGACCTTGGCCTTCTCTGTTCTCCGCTTGGTTTCACTTGTGAAATGAGGCTGCTGGAATAGATAACTTTTCAAAGGGCACAGTGCTCACGTCTGGGCTCTGGAGTCAGACAAAGCTGGGTTCAGGTTCCAGCTCCATCACTTAGTAGCTGTGTCTTTCAGTCACTTTTTTTTTTTTAAGTTGACCTCTCTAGCATTGTCGCCTATAAAATCCAGACTGTAATAGTACCTATAACTCTTGGGCTAATGCTGGGGTTCTGTGGAATCACACACGTGGGTGCCCAGCAGAACGCCTGGCACTATCCGCCATGGTGTCACAGCCCAGTGCCCGGCACGCTTTGAGTGCTCTGTGGTGGCAGGCGTCCTTGTGTTCCAAGTTCCCTAAGAGGGCAGACTGGTGACCTGGGGTTTCATGCCTGCTCTGGCTCTGGGGCTGGTGCAGGGCCCTGGAAAGCCTCTCCGGATGCCCTGTACTCTGTGGGAGGCTGAAGTGGCCAGTCTGCCCGCTGTCCAGTGGTTTTTCCTTTAGCACTGCATGCTGTTGTGTCCAGGGTCCTTGGACCACAGGACACAACAGCATGGTGGATAGGAAATAGAAGCCCCAGGACACGGGACAGGCCAGACCAGGCCCAGAAAGGCATCAGGCCTTGGGTAGAAACAAGAAATCGATGGGGTCCATCTGTCTCGTGGTCTGTTGGAGCCAGAGCTTCCTGGGTGTTGAGGGTGGGCTCCTGACTTTTCTGACAGTAGGGCGGGCTTGCAAGATTGCTCTGCAGGGGACTACTGGAATTGGGGAGCTGGAAAAATACCTCCAGAACTGGATTCCTTACTGCAGCTGCTTTTAATAGAACTTTCTTATTTTTCTCTGGAAAGGCCTCACCTTTCTCCTCGCTGCACTGGGAATCCTGGCAGAAAAATAACGGGGAGTTGGGGGGTGGGGGAGTTGGGGAATAAAGCCCCAAGAAGGGGCTTTATTCCAGCCCCCCGGAGAAGGAGGTCAGTGAGTGCCTCTGTTTGCCCACCCACCCCTTCCCCCACCTCCCCCCCCCCCCCCCCCCCGCAAATACTCCAGGCCAGCCCTGGCTGAGCTGACACTTGACAGCGTCTGCAGTTTACCTTGGCGCAGGTCCAGAGAGTTCGGCCCAGACTGGGGCGGCCCCCACCTTTCCACCTTGTTACCAGCCCCCCTCTCCAGCGCAAAGAACAGTTTAAATATAAATCAGTCCTTGACACAAACAGAACCTCAGCGAGTCTCAGAGCCATCACCGGAACTGAGAATCCAGGTTTTCTTTCGGCTGCGAGTGCAAACAAGCAGAGACTGGCTCAGTAAATCTCCCCAGTGCGTCGGAAGGGGCGCAGGGATCCCCTCGCCTCCAGAATCCCCGGCTCTCTTCCCACACCCCTGGCTCCCGTTGGCCCCTCCAGAACCCCTTGGTCCTTCTCCTGCCTCCTCCTGCCCCCATAGCCCTGCAGACCCCTTCTCCGGTCCCCTTCAGTATTTCCCCCCCCCCCCCCAGCGGGTTTCCGCTGCACCCACCCCCGCCCCGCCAGCCCCCCAAACCCGGGAGACTCCACCCTCCTGCAGCCTCCTGCCCCCTCCAGCCACCACCTCGCTTCCCGCGGGCCCGCCACACCGCCAGCCCCCTCCCAGCAGGCGGTACCTTCCCCAGCGGCGTTCCAGCCTCACGGGTCCAAGCCCAACTCCAGGAGCAGAGACACATCCCGGGCCAGGAACCAGGTCAAGTGCGGCGGCCGCCTCGTCACACCTGTCCGTGGGGGCGGCGGGGGCGGGGGCGGGGGCTCGCAGCGCCTGAGACACGCGAGTTGAAGAGGGAGGAGGGAGGGCGCGTTTCATCATCGGCGGCGCCTGCGGCGGCCACTTATAAAACTTCTGGGCGCGCACTCTCTCGCTCAGTCCCCGCGCCGCGCGCCTCCTCCGGCCACCGCCGCCGCACCAGCCCGACGCCTAGCCCTTGCTCTGCCGGCCTCCCGCCCCGGGCCCTGCCGCCGCCCTGACCCGGCCAGAGGGACACCGCCCAGCGCCACTGCTGTCGTCCAGCACCGCACCCGCCCCGTCGTTGCTCGCCACCATGGGGCTCCTGCCCAAGCCAGGAGCGCGACAGGGCAGCGGCACCTCCTCGGGCTCAGCCCGCCGCTGTTCCCGTTCCTTCTTCGGCAACATTAAGGTGAGTGGAGAATCAGGGACCGTCCTGACCGAGCCGCACCGGGTGCACCTTTCGCGGAGACCAGGGGGCTCTGGATGCAGTGGGGCTCCCTGCTCCACCCTCCGTGCCGTGCTCCCGGACGCCTGCCCGGGTCTGGCACGGCGGGCGAGGGAACCCCTGGACAAGCGGACACGTGCTGGGTGTGTGGTAGTGGTGGTGGTGCTGGTGGTGGTGGTGGGTGTACATGCGCGCGCGTGCATGCTCACAAGCCCTCATCAGTGTAAGAAACAGGACATTAAAAGTACCTGCTTATCTGGACAACTCTATTCAGATAGTCCAGGCACCAGCCCAGGGAATGTTCTGTTCTTTGATTGAAAAAGAACATCTCATGGCACTTTTTCGATCTCCTTCAAGCAGTTACTTCCTTAAGGGGGTGTGCTTGGTGGTGTCGGGGTCTGGTGCCCTACGGGGCAAGGCTGTGGTCCCTTTAAGATGGAGGAGATGAAAGCCCACTCATCTGTGGTGGGTGGTGGAAGGGATGTTCTCCTTCTCCAGGATTTCCCATCCCCAAGAGCAGCAACAGGAAGGCTCTGCTCCCTCCCTGCCTGCACGCAATGTTCCGGACCCCCTACCTCCTCCCGGGCCGCCCCCAGGGCTCTCAATCCTGTGCACTGAGGCCAGCCTACCATGACTGGAAATGGCCCCAGGAAGGCACTGGACTCCCACAGGCTGCTCAGTAACGGATAGGCAAGTTCTGGGGAGTGGGTGAAGAGAAGATGGGGTGAGGCAGCTGCGTGGTCTGGACACTTTCTTCTCCAGGGGGTCAGGAAGCTTCCCATTCCATCATGTGTCTAGGAGGACCCAGAATGGTTGAATTCACGTTCAGGCTTTTTTGCCCATTCTGGTGGCAGTGCACCTCCTGGAGGGGGCAAAGCTGGTGAGAATGTGGGAGGTTGCAGAGCCCACATCAGGGCTCCTTGGGGTCAGGGTGGGGATTATGATGCAGAGCAGTTGTTTTGGACAACCAGACAATCAGATGTGGCTAGGTGAAGCCTCCGGGGGTGCAACTAAGGGGCATCCAGACGTGAGTGTCCAACAGAAAGGAATCTGGAGCCGTAGCCAGTCTGGCTCAGTGGATAGAGTGTTGGTCTGCGGACTGAAGAGTCCCAGGTTCGATTCTGGTCAAGGGCACATGCCGGGGTTATAGGTTTGATGCCCAGTAGGGGGCGTGCAGAAGGCATCCAATCAATGATTCTCTCATCATTGATGTTTCTATCTCCCTCTGCCTCTCCCTTCCTCTGAAATCAATAAAAATATATTTAGTAAGAAAGGAATCTGGAGGTCACAGTGGATCTCACCTATTTACTTACTCGCATTGTTGGCGGGGGATCTGGATTCTCACTCCTGCTTCTGCTTTTTCCCTACACCACAATATATAAAGGCTGAATTGATGCCTTGGCTGGATATAAATAAGACACAGAAATTTTTATATAATTTAAGATAACCCTCACTTTTAGCCAGGCCTAGAGGAGAAAGAACACTGTGTGGTTTTGGTCCCACCATTTAAAAGAGTCTTGGAGAACTTTCAACAGAGAATGGTGGAAATGTTGATGTTTATAACTTAGGAGTTGGGAGGAAATGGTGGGGGAAAATAGTTGGGTGGTCTGAAAAGAGAGGGTCTCAGGAGGGAGCCAGGGTGGGGGCAACTTCCGCTATTTTCACTGGAAGGGCAGGAAGGACGACTTGTTCCAGAACAGATGCCTGACAGCAAGGCTAACCCCAAATGAGATAGATTCACTGAGACCCTCCCCGAGTCCCTAAAATAAATGCACTTATGGCAGCCGTTTCTTTGAAGATCTGTAAAAATAAGACACTTTATCACATGCTGATGATTGAGCCACACGTGCCTGAGGCCTGAGCCCAAGCCAATTGGCCTCCTAAAGTCTCATACCAGTTGAGAGTTTTTCTTAACTCTAAAAACCAGGTTTTCTTAATTATTGCCTCTGCTGATCCATAGTAATTCTTAGAACAGAGTTTGGCGAGACTTCTACTTGGCTTCACGTATCAGCCTGAGACCAGGTACAAGGCTGGATATCTTGAGGCAAATAGGGGGTCTGGAATTTCATTAGTTAAACTTAATTAACCCTTTTCTTCCAGAGAATGCCACTGCCCATCTGGGGGCTTTGCTATGAGAGGTTGGGTGGCTGCCCAAATCCTCCTAGTGGGGTACAGACTGGACACATCTTGTGATATGTGTGGCATGGAGAGGGGACAGGGGAAACCCAACCTGAGAACCCATCCTTTTTCTAGATTCCTTGTTGCTGGGACAGATGAACCATTTGGCTTTATGACATTCCTGCAAAACCCCACATACCATATATATGGTTTAGGGGAAGGGGTGAAGTCAGGGGACTCAGATCCAAGTCCCAGTCTAGGCTTTTACTGACCAGGTGACACAGGAAAGCATTTTTACTGACCAGGTGGAAAGCATTTCTCACCTGTCCAGGGCTTCAGAGTCCTTACATGAAAACACTGGGTAACAGGAACAATCCCTACCTCATGGGGCTCCCTAAGGATGACGTGGGGTGAGGCATAGAAGAGCTTTGTGAACCCCGCTGGGTTCTCTGGGATTGGCATCAACGTGAGGCTAGTTCTTGCTTCAACGAACAGGACTGCACATTCAAACGCCGTTTAGGATCTAGTGTTCCACTAATTATAGTTAATAGTTAAGAAAAACTATAGTTAATAATAATCATGTCCAAAATAATAGTAATAGCTAACAGTGATGGAACTGTCTGAATGTCCCAGGAACTACGCAAGTATTTTACCAATATTTAATCTTCATTACAACACTCTCAAGTGGGTACAATGACCGTCCCCAGGAATGATGAGGAAAACAAGGCTTAGTGAGATGGGTCCCTTGTGCATGGAGACACAGCCAGAGAGGGGCAGTATAGAGGAACCAGGTCTGAGACTCCGGAATCAGAGCCCCTAATGGCTGTCCATTCTGGCCCTCACCATCATATTTTGGGTTAGCACGTGGGGATACCCTTGGGTGTACTTGTTCCCAGGGGTCAAAGCTTTCTTAGCCCTGGACCTACACATCCCAGCCGTGACCAGGGGGTGCCGAGGTGGCTGCACCATGTCTGCTCCTAGTCCCTAGCAGGCTCATACCCTTTCATTCTTCATAATCTCATCTAGAGAGCCAGGCAACTCTCACTCTGGGGTGAGTTTTTCTACCTCCTTCTGCAGGAATTAATACAATGGCATTTAATCTAGAGACAGTCTCTGTGCCTCTGGCTTACAAGATTCTGAAGGAGCAGAGGATCCATGCACCAGTCATTGTCAGAGGGAGCAGTTGAGCATCCAGAACTCTAAAGTTCTAAATTAGAAACAGGTTCACTCAACGATTATGGATTATGGGGGCGGATGGAGAGGTAGGAAGGAGCCTTTGTGGCTAACTGATCCTGGCAGCCTCACAGAGATCTGTTTCTCCTTAAAATGAGATGTCTGGGGCCAAAGGGAGGTTACCTTATAAAGGGAGTGGCCAGTTGGTGACTACTGCCCAATTTCAGGCGAGTTCACGCCCAGGGTCCCAGGGCAGTGAAACAATGTAAATCCAGCCAGTGGGGGTGCAGGGCTGGGGAAGAACAGTGGGAAGAAAGGGATAGACAAATCTGACCTGACTGGCCCCGGGGCCTTCTGACCTGGGAGGGAGGCCCAAAAATGAGGGAGAGGTACTTGTTCTGGCCTCTGTCCATAGCTTCCTGAGGTCTCTGGGGCCCACCCCTGGGCTTAACCTCAGTTTCCAGAGGAAAGTGCTCTATCCCAACAACTTGTAATTTTTACTCAGAAAAAACCTTCTCAATAGAATGCCTGGAGCCAAAAATTCCTTAACCGACCCCCTGAGTTAAAATGTGTCCTCTCCCCCTCAGGGGTGGTGTTTCTCTGACCCAGGTTAGCATTTACTCTGTTTTCCTGGAATGGGTCCCAGCTTTGTCTCCCCACCCCGCCCCCAAGGGGTGGGCAAGGAGAACAATGGGAGTGGGTGGGGTGGGGGTTGCAGGTCACTCAGACCCTTTCCTCCTGTCAGGATGCTCCAGGCATTTCTTAGCTTTCATTGTCTCTCCTGGTGATGAATTTGTGACCCACGCTGCCACAGAACAAATGGAAAAGCAATCTGGGTCTCATAACACAGGTAGCTCATTTCCACACTCCGATCATTCTCTTTTGTCTGTGACAGTGACTACTTTTCTTTCCATCTCGGGAGACCCAGATGTTGGGAGGTTGGGATGGGAGCGTGGCTTCCCCTCACCTTCTTCTGCTCTGCTTGTGCAATAGGTCATGGTCCACGCAGAGGAAGGTGGGTGGCCCCCAGTCCAGGTGGCACCCCTCCTTGTTCTCCCTCTTCACACCCCTGCTTGGTTTTATCCTGTCCTGTGGTTTTAACCCTTAATTCACCCCTCTTCCCGCCTGTGGAGACTCTGGCCTGCAGAGAGCCCCAGTTACGTGCCAAAGCCCAAGAGAGAGTACTGGGCTAGTTTGGCCCTCAGACTGCTCTGTAAGTTCACTGGCGTGTCCTTGGGCATTGCCGTCAGTTTCTGTTGAGGAAGGATGTGAAGAAACAGCTGTGTGAATTTATACTTGTGTCTACCGCACAGGACCGGCACAGGTGGGTGTCACTACAATACTTGGGAGAAAGCTGGGTTCTTAGGATCAGACAAAAACTTGAATTATTTTTGAGTTTTAAAAAAACTTACTTGGAAACAATTGTAGATTCATAGAAAAAATAGTACTGAGAGGTCTTGTGTACCTTCACCCAGTTTCTCCCAATGGTTCCATCTTATATAAACTACAGTGAAATACCAAAGGCAGGAAATAGACATTGCTGTAATGCATATGTAGAGGTCCATGCCATTTTATCAAATATATAGATTCATGGAACCACCACCCCACCACTTCAGTACACAGAGCTGTTCAGTCACCACATAGTCACACCCATCCCCTTTCGACTACCATCCCTAACGCCTTGCAACCGCTAATCTGTTCTCCATGGCTATAATTTTGTCATTTGGAGAATGTTATATAAATGGAATCATAGTGTGTGACCTTTGGAGATTGGCTTTGTTCATTCCACACAGGCCCTTGAGACCCATCCAGGTTGCTGTGGGTATCAGCGGTTTGTTCCTTTTCATTGCTGAGTAGTATCCCACGGCAGGGACGCACCATGATTTGTCTAACCAGTCACTTGCTGAAGGACATTTGGGCTGCTTCCAGTTTGGGGCAAATGCAAATAAAGCTGCTATGAACAGTCGTGTACAGGTTTTTGTGTGGACATAAATTTTCATTTCTTTGGTGTAAATGTCCAGAAGTGTATTTGTAGTTACATGTTGATTTTTTAAAAAAGAAACTGCCCAACTATTTCCAGAATGGCCATAACATTCTACGTTTTCACCCGCAATGTGTGAGAGATCCAGTTTCTCTATATTCTTGCCAACATGTGCTGCTGACACAACTTTTTATTTCAGCTATTCTAATAGGTGTGTAGTAACCTCTCAGCATGGTCTTAATTTGCATTTCCCTAATGGCTAGTGATGTTAAACACCTTTTCATGCATTTATCTGCCATGTGTGTATCCTCTTCATTGAAATGTCTGCTCATATTATTTTGTTAATTTTCTAATTGGATTTTTTTTTTTTACTATTGTTTTGAGAGTTCTTTATACTTACAAGATACAAGTCCTTTGTTGGGCACATGGTTTGCAAATACTTCCTCCCAGTCAGTAGCTTTTCTCTCCCTTAACAAGGTCTTTCACAGAGAAAAAGTTTTGATGCTGATGAAGTCTAATTTATAATTTTTTAATATTTTGGATCCTACTTTTGGTGTGATGGATGAGAATTCTTCACGAAACCTAGTCCCTGAAAATTTTCACCTGAAAGTTTTCTAATTTTGCATTTAAATCTATGATTTGCTTTGTGTTAAATTTTGTAGAAGTGTGAGATTTAGTCATTATTATTATTATTATTATTATTATTATTACTAGAGGCCCGGTGCACAAAATTTTTGCACAGGGGTGGGGTGGGTGTCCCTCAGCCCAGCCTGCATCCTCTCCAATCTGGGACATCCCTCTCACAATCCGGGACCACTGGCTCCTAACTGCTCACCTGCCTGCCTGCCTGCCTGATCACACCTAACTGCCCCCCTTGATGGCCTGGTCATCCCCAACTGCCCCCCCTGCCAGCCTGGTTGCCCCCAACTGCCCCCCCCCACCCGCTGGCCTGGTCGCCCTAACTCCCCCCCACCCCCCCGCCAGCCTGGTTGCCACTCACTAACCCCCCTGCTGGCCTGGTTGCCCCACGCAGCCCGCTGCTCAGTCGTTTGGTCTGCCCTCACTAAGCCCCCTGCCGACCTGGTTGCCCCACACAGCCTGCTGGTCACCCCACGCAGCCTATTCGGTCATCCATTGGTTTGTTTCGGTTGTGACAGTCACTTAGGCTTTTGTATATATATAGATTATTATTAGTAGTAGTAGTTTTTGCCTATGGTTATCCAATTACTCCTGCACCATTTGTTGCAAAGACTAACCATTCTCTATTGAATTGCCTTTTTTAAAAGCATGTTTTTATTGGTTTCAGAGAGGAAGGGAAAGGGAGAGAGAAACAGAAACATCAATGATGAGAGAGAATCATTGGTCGACTGCCTCCTGCATGACCCCTACTGGGCATAGAACCCACAACCCAGGCATGTGCCCTAACCAGGAATGAAACCATGGCTTTCTGGTTCATGGGTCGATGCTCAATCACTGAGCCACTCCAGCCTGGCTGAGTTGCCTTTTAATTTTGTTGAAAATCAGCTGGCCTTACTTGTGTGGGTCTGTTTCACTGATGTATGTGCATCTCTGCCAGTACCACCCTGTCTTGATTACTGTAGCTATACAGACAGTCTTGAAATCAGGTGAAAGCTTGATTTTTATTGTGCAATGGTATGTGTTTATCCTATGGATGCCAAATTTTATAACCCATTCAGTGTCCTTTCTACTTTGCCTTTTAGGAAGATTTAAGGGCAGATCAAAGCTCACTTTTAGTACCTGGATGGGATTTTATGCAAATATGTGCTCCAGCTTTCCTTCTGACCTTTGCTGAGTGCTTATCTTTTCCCTTGATTTTTAAGTTTGTGTTCCTAACTTCTTCTATGCCACAGCCCTGCCCTGAGGGAGGTATCAGCATCTCCATTTCACATTTGAGGAAACTGAGGCTCTTCCAAGACCACATACCCAGCAAATGGCAAAGCAGAAGTTCCCACCCAGGGTCTTATCACTCCCCAGTCTCTCCTTCCCAGGGGCACAGAATGCCTCTCAGTTCTGTAATCTCTAGTCCGTGAACATCTGGGCCTGATCTCAGTGATCTCTGATGTCCTTTCAGGTTCTCAGATTCTCATCTCATTGCTGTTCCGTTGCTGATTGAGATGAGACTAGGAGCAGGGCCAGCTGGGTCTGGGCTTAGCTGGGAGACCTGCCTGCTATAAAATCTTTGCTGAAATCTTTGATCAGTTCCCAGCTCTCGCTCTCAGGTTAAGGACCTTGATTCCCTGGTTGTGTTTTACTGGTCGGGATGGATTAAATTTGATCGGGGTGGGGAATGAAACCAAAGCAGGGCCTCTCAGCCTCCACTGCAGGGTGGAAGGATGGGACGATACTATCAGTGGGCAGCTCTCTTTCCCAGCTGAGCTGTCTTCCTGGCCGCTTCACCCTGTTGAATGGAAATGTTAAGGATCCCAGGGGGAAACGTTGGAGGTTCATACACAGCTGGGGGGCACCAGCCCAAGACTTGTGACCTTTGGGACATTCGGTGGTGTCAGCATTGGCACTGAGCCCCTCAGGGCTGTCCCCTGCCTCTGGAAATGGGGGCAGACTAACCCTTCCTTAGAGATTTAGTATGCACAAGTCCTGTAGGAGCCCAAGAGCCCCGATGACAAGTCTCATGTTGTTTACCCAAACAATACCCTTGGGAGATGTGGCCCAGAGCAGACAGCTCGGTGAAAATGCAGATGTCGTGGGGAGGGCTGCCGTAAGCCAGTGTTGTCAGACTGCCCCACACCATGGCCTGAATCCTAGAAGGGAGCGAGCCAGTTTCCACAGAGGGGTAGGACAAGGGGACGAAGGGAGGTGTCTGGAGATGCCTCGTACTAACCTTGAGTATTTCTGTGATATTTTATGTTTTATCCTAAAAACCAAGTGAATGTTATATTTTTTCACAATATCTGTGTGCTTCCAAGTAGCATAGTGCCTTTTCCCTCAAATCTTGGAGTATCATGTTCCAAAAGGCTGTGCATATGTGGCTCGTGGCTCCCAGATGTGGCTGCATGTGGAGCCGACAGAGTTCAGGAAGCACAACGCAGACAGACCTCAAGTCAGAACTAGTTTATCCGGTTAGTTCTCCCAGCCAGCTTGTTGGGTGCAGAGGAAACGGGTACCCAGAAAGTTTAAGTGGGACAGATGTGGGGTGTGGATGTCAGACAATTCCTGGGCTGAGTCCTGTGGGACACCCCAGGAGAGGAGCACCCTAAAGAACGCAGAGAGGCCCCTGTGGGCCTGGGGAAAGGGGATGGTGGCAGAAGGGAGGGGCAGGGAGGACAGCAGGCTTCTAGAGTCACATTTGTCCTGCCGATAGCCTGCCAAAGAGATTGCAAGACAGGACTACACTGACCACTTTCTCAATCTGTTTTCCTAGTCATTCCTGCCCGGTGCCTCAGGCCCTTTGGAAATCTTTCTGCTTTGCCTCTGAGTCACAGTGCATTTGAGAGAAGTGCTGGGAGCCTGGGCCTCACTCGTGCACAAGCCTTTCTTGAGTGTCTCTCGTGTGAGGCTCTTTACCAAGTGTCACTGTTGCCTCTTGGCTCCCAAGCTTCCAAGAAACCATTGCCTCTAAGTTCCCTGCTTCCCAGTGTGACCAGCTGCCTCAATTTGCCCAGGACTGAGGGGTTCCTGGACACAGGACTTTCAGTTTTAAAACTGGGAAAGTTCTGGTCAGATTGGGATGAACTGGTCACCACTGCCTCCTTTGCTGTGACATTTTACAGGAGAGGACTTCCACCTTCTGACGGTGGGGCAGGGAGGCTCCGATGGAGGGGCAGGGCAGTGCCCAGGCACGGGAATAAGCCTCAAGGATCCACGGCCAGGAGAAGCTGGAGGCTTCCTGAGAGAAGAGAATGAGCCGCGCAGTGAGGCCCACTGCTCCCTTGTTTGTGGGGAAGTCCTCCGGCCCAGTCCTGCCTTCATGGCTCGCTGTGATTTTTATGGCATTTTAAACTCTTCGTGGTATAGAATCTATGCAAATGGGGATAAGACGGGGCTACAGAAAGATGGTGCTTCCTGGCTTATAGAATTATTGGATTTCAGAATTGAAATGGACTAGGAAGCTCATCTGCTCAAAGAGGCGGGAATCCTCTTTCTGACGATGTCCTTGCCTCTGCTTGCATAGCCCCCGTGATGGGGAACTCACCACATCCCAAGGCAGGCACAGCAACGGGTAGCACCACAGGTTTTTAGCCAGTCTTTCCTATGCTGAGCTGAAGCCTGCCCCTGCTCTCCCATGGAAACCCCCCAGAGTGAAACGGGCAGACTCCCCTCTCCTGTCACTCTCCTGGCTGTTTCTAGTAGAAAGCAGTCTCCCCTCCCCTACAGCCCCTCTAACTGAGGAGCTGCTGAAAGTTTAAGTGGGACAGATGTGGGGTGTGGATGTCAGACAATTCCTGGGCTGAGTCCTGTGGGACACCCCAGGAGAGGAGCACCCTAAAGAACGCAGAGAGGCCCCTGTGGGCCTGGGGAAAGGGGATGGTGGCAGAAGGGAGGGGCAGGGAGGACAGCAGGCTTCTAGAGTCACATTTGTCCTGCCGATAGCCTGCCAAAGAGATTGCAAGACAGGACTACACTGACCACTTTCTCAGTCTGTTTTCCAAGTCATTCCCGCCTGGTGCCTCAGGCTGAAACGAAAAGCCACCCTCCTTTGAAAGCCAAGCCTTGCTGAGGGGCACGTGTGGCCCCGGGCTCCTGTGTCCCAGAGCACAAAGCTGTCCTTGCTGGTTCCTTTCACTGTTGTGGCCCCGGGCTCCTGTGTCCCAGAGCACAAAGCTGTCCTTGCTGGTTCCTTTCACTGTGAGGAGCTTGGCCATCACTCACAAGGAGACCTCAGGCTTTGTGAGGTCGGTGGGCTCAGGGCTTCCTAGAACCAGCAGAGACCTTCCCATGATGGGGACCCCATCCATCAAGCCCGGAAAGCCTGCTCCCACCCCATCTCCCCACTCTCCCTCCTCTCCCATCTTTCTCTGTCCTCACCCCACCCCCCACCCCAGCTCTCGTGTTTCCCTGACTTGGGGAGCTTTTCTGGAGTGTCCATACCAAGCCTGGAAGACCCCGGACAGGTCATTGGGTCCACCCTCCAGCGAGATGACGTGGCTCTGGAGGAAGGAAAGGGGCTCCCTGGGGACCACAGGCCCTAACTGATCACCAGAGGGCCCAACAGAGACACTTACAGTGGGCATCTAGCCACAGACCCGAGCCAGCCAAGCCCAGCTTTGCTGCTTCAGTCCTTCATACCGTCGGACACGGGCAGGGCTGCTTCTTTATATGTATCGTTTTATTTTCCCAAGCCAACTTGACCATGGTGGCCCCGAAAGTCTTTGTTGCTCAGTTTCCATTCCCGCACCCCTGATCATAAGGCCAGACCAATACTCCAGATGTCCAGCCCACAGCATTTAGACCAGGGGCCCGGCGTGGGGGAGGGCCATGATCAAGTGGCTTGGAAACACTTCCTGAAAGAATAAGTGTCACTCCTTCACCCAGGAACTTAGAATGAGGACACGACTTGTATATGTAGCCATTGGAGAGTCAATCAACAGATCGTAGGATGTCCATCAATGGAATATTTACAAACCGTGTTTTGAAGTTTTATTGAGAATAGTTTAAACTTGGGGGAAGGCTTCATTCTAAAATATTAAGTAGAGGCAGCAGAATGGACAACGCACGTAGAGCTGATCCAAATTCTTAAGAGTCACAAGGAGACTTGAAGAAGGGATACCTGAACAGAGATAGTTCTCTTGTTTTGAAATTCTGTAAAAGCATTTGTTCTTCTTTGTGACTTTCTATGTTTTCCGTTCTTCTACCATAAACATGTTCTGTATTTCTAATTAGAAAAAACTACTAAGTAAAAAGCCCCAATGTCTGTGGCTACTAGCCCGCACCCTCCTTTGCTGGTATTGTAGGGTATGCAATGCTATGGAAAGCGAGAGGTGACTGGTCTCCAGGTTCCCGGGGATGGACCAACGGTGTGGCCAGGACGGCCGCCAGGAGGATGGGGTTATCTGGAAGGACCATTCCTGCAGTGCCCATCATGGTTCCCACGGCATTGATATCTTTTATCACATTTGAATCTTATGGCTCCCCAGGGATGAGGGAAAGTCAGATAATAATGCTGTAACTCCTAAAGAGAGGTAACACTGTGGAACATTTTCTTTTTTGGGAAGAGCGTGAGGAGTTTGTGTCCAGGAAGGCCTCTCTGCTCTTCTGGTGCCCGCTCCCAGGGGCTGGCTCAGGGCTTGGGAATCCAGCCCACAGGGTTGGCCAAACATCTCAGGGAAGTGAGTGTATCTGATTGGCTTTGTGCCATGTAAGAAGAGTGGGCCTGATTGGGGAGGCGGTGAGGACAGAGGCTGGGACAGGATCTGCTGAGTGCTGCCTGAGGTTGGTCCTGAGCCTGGAGTTTTGCACCTGGGAGGATGTGAGGGCACCCCTGCGTGGGCTCTCACCCAGTCATTTGGTGAACTTTGATTGCCCACCCATTGTTTGCAAAGCAGTACTTTGCTAGTGTTATGAAGATCTCTGAGGCCAGGAATGGTGTCAGCATGTCTGCTGAGATGCATTCATTTGTTCCCTCATTCATGTGGCCCGTAATTATTGGTCACCTACCGTCAACCATTGGAGGTACAGTAATGAACAAAACAGAGTGGGCTATGCTCTCATGAGAGTTACAAACGGTGAGCAGATAAGCCAATAAATGCAAAGTTACAAAAGTGTCAAGTAAGAGGGAAAAGAACTGGATTTATGAAGGGGAAGGGGGTCAAGACAAAATGGGATTCTGCTTAATACATATGGGGCCATCACCTCTGAATCCGAGCAAGTCACCTTCATGCTTATGATATATAACCTCTGTGTGGGGAACACAACCGTGAAGCAGGCTAGGTCCCTATCTTGTTAGTCGGGATAACATGGATCCTAAAGAACTATAGTGAATTATGGTTTCCATCCATATGACGGGTTCACATAGGGGACCCCCCTCCTACCACAAATACCCAGGGATGCTGCATGAAATAGAGCGCCAACAAATACTTAAATGCATAGCTGAGCTTGAAAGAAAGAAAGTGAAATCTTTAGGTTCAAGAACTGAGGAATGAATTGAACACCGAAACAATGAATGTACAGCTGACCCTGCAGCAGGGGTTGCGGGGGGGAATGTGTGTGGCGTGATTGGACCAGTAAAGAAACTCCTCATGGAGATTGGGTGTTAGTAATGACACAGGTACCAAAGATGACATGGGGAGCTGGCTCTCAGACTCATGCATAACTCTGGGCCCCTTGGTGAGAAGGGAACTAATAAGACTCTGCCACCACCCTAGGGGCAGCAAAGAGGCTTATGTCTAACAGGACCCCTGGGTGAAATAATTCCTTTGAAAAATCAAAACCCCAAGTCTGTGTCCTATGGCCTGGAAACAGAACTTGTACATGCATATGGCCTGGGACTCTCTAAGCAAATAAATTAGCTTAAAACATTTCTTCTAGGCTGGTGATAATTCTTTGCCATCTTGTAAACACAAACATGAAACCACTCTGGAGGGATACTTCCATAATCCAGACTAACTAGAATTCCCAAGAGAAGACAATGCCGTGGAAGAGATGCTTATAACAAAACGTTAGACAAGGAGACCCTGGCCGGGTAGCTCAGTTGGTTAGAGCATCGTCCTATATGCCAAGGTTGGGGTTTGATCCCCAGTCAGGGCACATATAAGAGACAACCAGTGAATGTATAAATAAGTGGAACAGCAAATCAATGTTTCTCTCTCTTTGTCTCTCCCTCTTTCCCTCCGTTCCTCTCTCCCTTCCCCTCCCTCTCTCTCTCCCTTCCCTTCCTTTTTTCCCTCCCTCTCTCTCTCTCTCTCTCTCAAATCATTTAAAAAAAAAAAAAAAAAGCTATACAAGGAAATGATTCACCATAATCAACAGGCAGTATCAATGAGGAGAATTAGCACCACAAGATTTTGAGATAATGGAACGTTCTGAAAGAGACTATAAAAATACATTAAAATGTTTAAAGAGGTGCCAGAAGAAATAGAAAACACCAGGAAAGAACAAACACTATGAAAAGGGAACAGGCAAGTTTGAGAAACACATGGGAATTCTAGAAATGAAAAATATTGACATAGAAAATAAAAACTCAGTGAATGGTTAAATAGCAGGTAAGATGCAACAAATGGCTAAATAACAAATAAGAGAATTTCCCAACTTGAAATCCCTAACTTAATCACACCTACACTCAATGATGACTAGTAAGTGGAAGATGGGGTTAAAGAAGTCACCCCAAATGCAGCACAGAGGAATAAAGAAATGAAAACTGTGAAGGACAGGTTAAGAGATATGGGGACAATAAGGACCAAGTGCAAGGTGAGTCTGAAATGAGTGAGAGTAGAATGAATATGTGATAGGTAATGTTGAAAAAATCATAGAGAATTTCCAGAATTCATAAAACATATAGTACTTCGATATAAAGATAGCACAGTAAGTTCTGACAGGAATTTACAAAAAATAAAACAAAACAAAACAAAAAACACCCACACATATCACACTGAATCTGCAGAACCGTAGACAGGGAGCTTTTAAGAGCTACTAAAGTGAAATTACAGATTACTTATAAAAATTAATAATTAGACCAACAAGAGGCTTCTCAATATAAATAATAGATACTAAAAAATAATGGAATAATTTTCAAAATGCTAAGAGAAAAGTACAACCAAATTCAGATTTTATAAATAATAATTCAAGAGGACAAAATAGAGATTTTTAAGTCCAAGGCAGAGAATTTAGTAATCATGAGTCCTCACTAAAATAAACTACTAAAGGATGAAATTCATAATGCATGAAATCAGACACAGAAGGGAAGGATAGGCTACAAAAAGTGGTAGTGATTATTGATTGTAGATAGACAAAAAGAATAATGGCTGATGGAGGGTCAGAAAAAAATGGAAGGTGAGTAATACACACCAATAAATGGAAAATTGGAGTTAAAATTTTAAGTCCTTGGCTTGTTTGGGTGGAGGGTGGAAGAACTCATCACCTTTAGTCTTTGCTAAGGCAGTTAGGCATGTGCAGATGTATGGGTAATCATTAAGAAAAAAGGCATTGGCGGCCTATCTTCCAAAGCAGAAGAGGGTGAAAAGTAGAGACCTACTTAAACCAACAGAAAGCTGGAAAAGAATGAATAAAAGTCAAAAAACAACCAACAAACAAAAGATGTCATGATAAAGAAGAGCACCGTGAAATGAAGTAGATATAAATCTGTATTTATCAGAAATTATAACACATGAACATGGACTGCTGTCACCATTTCAAAGCTAGAGAATCCAGACTGGACAATGAGAGAGAGAGAGGAGAGGGGGGATTTAGTTACACTTTCTTTAAAAGAAAAAGTTGAAAATCAAAGGACAAAAGAAGATATATCAGGAGAATGCCAACTAAAGAAAGATTCATCTACCTTAATAACAGAGAAGAATGTTTAAGGCAAAAAGAATGTCAAATTGTGAGGTGTTTGCAATGTCTAAAACTGACCAGGGACTAATGTCTAGAATACATAAGGATCTCCTGATAATCAACAAGAAAAAGATAAGAAACACATTAGAAAAATAAGTGAGGGAAATCCCTGCCCTTATCTTCAGGAAAAAATCATGGAACTGGACTCTGATTGGTTCCCCTGGGTCATGGGCCTCTCCCGGAGGCGGGGCAGAGTACTCTGGGGACTTCTTCTGCAACCTTGTGGTTGACTAGGAGCCCTGCTTTAAAACAAGAGGGAGCACTATTCTCAGGACTGAGCAGACAGGACAATGGAGACTTCTATGGAGAGGGAAAGAACAGACTCAAGGAGACACCAGAAAGGAGGAGGTGTGGTCCTGTTGAGGGGGAAAAAAGGCAGCCTGAATGAGAGCATTGGTTGTGGGGAAGAAGGGACGTGTTGGTATGAACCAGGGTTTGTATTAGTTTTGTATTGCTGCTCTAACAAATCACCATCAATTTAGTGGCTTAAAATAACACGATCTTAACAATTTTACAGTTCTGGAAGAAAGAAGACCTAAAATCGAGGGGTTGGTAGGTCTGTGCTCTTTCTGGAAGCTTCAGTGGAGAATCTGTGTCCTTGCCTTTCCTAACTTCTAGAGGCCACCTACATTCCTCAGTTCATGGCTCCTTCCTTCATCCTCAAAGTCAGCAGCTTAGCATCTTGGCATCTTTCTCCCTCTCACCTTTTTTTTCTGAATGACTCCTGCCTCCCTCTTGTAAGGAAGGACCATTGTGATTACATTGGGCACACCCAGATAATCCAGAATAAACTTCTTATTCTAGAACCTTAATTTAATCATATCTGCAAAGTCTTTTTGGCCACGTAAAGCAATGTAGTCACAGGTTCTGAGTATTCAGACATGGACATTGGGGAGGCCATTGTTTTGTCAACTTCAGGGTTCAATCAAACCAGAGCCAATAGAAAATACACACACAGACACACACACCATATGTGTATGTATAGATATTAAGAGATTTATTAAAAGGAATTTGCTTACATAATTGTGGGGGCTGGATAAGCAAAACCAGATTTCACAGGGCAGGCAGCCAGGAAAGGATGATCACAGGCATGGGCTGAAGCTGCTGTCCACAATCTCTCTCCTCTCACTCTGTCCTGCTTTTAAGGCCTTCTGATTGATTGAATCTGGCCCATGCAGATTTTCTAGGATAATCTTCCTTATTTAAAGTCAATTTATTATATACGGGTAGGGTCCCTAGGCCTAGCTGGCGATCAGGGCCAATCTGTCAGGTGACTGGCGGGGCAATTGGGGGGTCCCCACTGGCATCTGCCTTGGCTGGCCTGGTGCCACCCGATCGCCAGCCCCACCCCACCCCTGCCACTGCTGGTCTCCTTCTGCGGGGCAACAGGCAGGGCGATCGGAGGGTACCCCGCTGGTACCCGCCTTGGCTGGCCTGGGGCCTGCAGGCTAGGGACAGCTCCTGCATTGAGCGTCTGCCCCCTGGTGGTCAGTGCACATCATAATGACCAGTCGTTCCGTCGATTTGCATATTAGGCAATATATATATATATATATATATATATATATTGCATATACTTTTAAAATTACATCCGCACACCCCTTCCACAGCAACCCTAAATGAGTCTTTGGCTGAATAACTGGTAACTGTAGTCTAACCAAATTGAGACACTCTATCCGCTGAGCTAAACCAGCTAGGGCAAGAATCTGCACTGTCAGGGTCAAAGGGCAGTGACCTTCAGGATAGGTATGGGACAAAATGTGGCAGCAGCCCGTGGAGAGCTCTAAGAGAGGTGCGCACCCCGAAAGGAGCGGTGCAGGGACCAAAGGGGCTTTGCTGAAGTCACTGATGGGAGGAAGTGTGCTTAGAGGGGATCTTCTGCTAGAAGCCTGGAACAGGGCATCCCATCTACTCCTTCCAGAGTCTGAAAGTCCCGTGGTCAGTGTCTGCTTCCCTCCACACGGCTCAGGCTGCCAGCCGATCACCAGTGTCTAGGTGCCCCTTCCTTAGGTTACTTTTCAGTTTTTGTTCTGTGATCCACTGCTGAGGCCTCACGCCCCTGGGCTGCAGACATGAGTTGACAGTGGTGGTGGAAAGGTGAGTGAGCTCATGTCTGCGGCTCATTCATGTCTGCCGCTGTTTCGTAGGGCTGCAGCTGGTAGGCAATATGTATTTGTTTAGCTAATCTTTCCCCATCTAAATCATCTTATTGATGATTTCATTCAGGAATCTCAAACCCTGCAGGTAGAAACCCCAGCCAAAACCAACCAGGTGTGAATGATGACAACACATTCCCTTGAACTTGCCTTCAAGAGCTCTAGGTGCAGCAGAGTATTCAAAGGAGTTGGGAGGTGGATGGAGGTGCATAGCCAGGGCTAGTTGTGGGAGGCTCTGAGCAGTCAGACCCTCACTGAGTGGGGACACCCTGTGCTCAGAATGGGCAGATGGTCGAGGGAGGGCAGAGATGGTCTCAGTTTTACCCCATTCATTTGGGCTAAAGGTTGGGCCTTGTCTCCGGGAAAGAGATGTCTGGAAGGAAGGGTTAGGTTAGCATTTAGGAGAACCTACTTGAACCTAAGGTGTGGTTCCCAAAGTGTGGTCCCCTGCCAGCAGCAGCAGCATGGCAAGTGTTTGTTAGAAATGCAGATTCTTGCCCTAGCTGGTTTGGCTCAGTGGATAGAGTGTTGGCCTGCGGTCCGAAGAGTCCAGGTTTGATTCCAGTCAAGGGCATCTACCTCAGTTGCAGGCTCCTCCCCAGCCTGGGCCCTGGGCAGGGAGCATATAGGAGGCAAACAATCAATGTGTTTCTCCCACTTCGTTATTTCTCTCTGTCTTTCCCTCTCTCTTCCACTCTCTCAAAATCAATGGAAAAATATCCTTGGGTGAGAAGAGAGAGAGAAAGAGAGAGAGAGAGAGAATAAATGTAGATTCATGGGCCCTATCCCAGTGGTCGGCAAACTGCGGCTCGCAAGCCACATGTAGCTCATGAGCTGCGGTTTGCCGCTCTGTTGACTAATGAGTTTGCCGACCACTGACTTAGACTCTCGATTCCAATAATTACAGGCTGTTGTTGTTCCTTGTGATTAAGCCCCATCCCAGTGGTCGGCAAACTCATTAGTCAACAGAGTGGCAAACCGCGGCTCGTGAGCCGCAGTTTGCCGACCACTGCCCCATCCCAATCCAAAACTGGAAGTGAGGACCAAACAGGCTGTTTCAACAAGCCCTCTAGGTAATTCTGATGCACCTCTGCTGTGAGGTGAGGCATATATCAGGGTACTGACTCACATGCAGAGGTCACTGAGGTGGCTGTAAACATCCTGGTCCCCAACATTCATTAAAGTTGGAAACTAATCATATTAAACTGGAATGGTTCCCAGGGAATGGAAGTCACTCATGTAGAGCTGTAATTGATGGAAGAACTTTGGGGAGCATCCTAGATTGGCCAGCGAAGGCCTCCAGAGCTTCCTGCTGTGGGTGGCTATGGGCCAAGCCAAAGGCTGTGAACCTCAGGCCCTGGGACCTGCCTCTGGGCCAGGAGAAAGGAGGATGCGGAGGGCAGTACCTTCCTGGCCAGGAGGAGCTCGAGGGCCACATGTCAGATCCAGGGGTCTCCTGGGATTCTCCGGGCATGCAGGCTTGCTGTGCCAGGCCAAGTTCCAGGTCAGTCACTTTTTTCTCAGGTAGTTTGGTGATGGCAAATGTGCTCAGAGGTTGAGGAGGGTGTTCTTACTACTGATATTTATAGCTTAAAGTTAAATGCTGTAGGTAAACAGAGGATTTGAGAAATTGGCTTGCTTCCCCCCTTGCTCCCACTTGTTCTCTCATTTCTGGTGTCTAGACTGGACATTTCATGGTGCAGAGAGGGCCTTGACATCCTGAATGACCTCTCCCAGCAACGATGGAAATCACTGTGGCTCACTCCCCCATGTCACTCCCTGGAGTCCTTGGCTGTAGGGAGTGCCAGAGGGTGTGGGTACCAGGGAAGGATGTCCTAGTTGCTTTTATCTAAACATGGATTTCTGATGGGAAGGAGGTTAGCATGTTCTACTTGACCTCCTGCCTTGATCTTGCAGTTTCCTTTCCTTTGTCACGCCAGCCTGGGACTTGATTGAGGAACTGTTTCTAAGACAGGCTTTGGGCAGGAAGGGTTGCCAGTTCTCTTCCCATTCAGGGCACATACCTGGGTTATGGGTTTGATTCCTGGTCAGGGAGTGTGTGGAAGGCAGCTGATCCCTCCCTCCCTCCCTCCCTCCCTCCCTCCCTCTCAGCATCTCCTCAGGTGAGTATTAAAAAGAAAGAAAGGCTTTGGGCATTTTCTGTGGGCATTTCCAACTGAAGCCCTCTCTCTTCTCTCTGCCTAAAGGCTGCATCCCACTCAGATTTTTTACCTTTCCCCATCCAGCTCCTACAAATGTTCCTCCCTCCCCCTCCTCCTTGCCCATCTGAGGAGTAGAGGGGGAGGAAGGCAGACAGAGGGGAGGGGAGAGGGACCACCTTGGGAGACACATAGGAAAGTCAGAGACGTGAGGCTACAGAAGGCACAGCCTTTTGTCTGGAAAAGTCCAGAAATAAGTTGAAATGATGGAGAAAGTGGAGCTGGACTAGAGGCTGGCCAGGGATGACCACAGAAGACCAAGCGTATGGTCTGACCACCTGCAGCCTGATGCAACCTTCACTGATTAGGCTGCCCATCCTGGGGTAAGGATAGGGCAGGGTCTGTGGGCAGATCTCTACCCATCTAAAGGCTAGATAGAATACTTCACATGGACCAAATCATGTATGTTGTTAGAAATCACACAGCCTCCAGATCCTTCATCTTTCAAGTCAGCGTCAGACCTCCCAGAGAGCCTTGTCAAAGCAAAGGCCTGTTGGTCTTGATTCTCTGCAGATTTAGCAAGTGGAGTTCTCCTGGGGTATCCCTGTGGCTCCATTTCAGGCACAGCCTCCACGCTGGTGACTGGAAGCTGCATGGAATCTAAGAAGGCAGAAGGCGCTGGCCTCTGGGAGCAGGAACAGAAAGAACAGAGGTAAAGTGACAAGACACCTTCCCACAGCTGCGGCCTTGTTCAAGGAGAGCCAACATTGCATGAAGCCCAGTGGGGATCTATTTTCCAGACCCCAAATGCAGCAGCTGAGTCACTATTTTAATTTGAGGATTGGTCCTTGGACTCCATGTGGTCCTTTCTTCCTAGGCAGGGGCTGAATAGCTTTCAGAAGTGGGGCTCTTTTCCTAGAGGCACCTGCTGGTTAGCCTGAAGCCCAGGCATGGCTCCCTGGATATCACCAGTAAAATCTGTCCAAGTTGGCCGGCCAAGGGAGTTGTAAATTGTATCTGCACCTCTGCCAGAGGGGGTGTCACTTCAGCTGTCACAGGGAGACACAGCATCCAGTGAAGGAGAAGTCTTGAGTTGTGTGTGTTTGGAACTAAGCAAGGCTTTCGGGAGTGGATCCCTGTATAACCATGTCTGCCCTGGAATCAGGGATTTGATGATGTTAGAGAGAGAGGCCCCCAGGTGCCTGTGGGAGCATGTCAGCAAGGGAGTGGGCTCCTGCTTTTGACTCTATTGTAGGTTCTTGAAGCTTTGTTCTCAGCCCTCCACTGTGGATCTGATGGGGATGGGTGTGCCGTGTGTGGCTTAGCAGAAACTCAGCAGCCTCTGAGGGGGACCATGGGATGGTCTTCTGCTGCTGAGGCCAAGCTGGTAGTGGATGGGTACAGGCTGCTGGGCAAGGGTTTCCCTGGTCAAGGACTCCTTCCTTGTTCTGCCAGGACACCTCTTTGCTCCCTCAGTCTTGCCAGGGGCCCCAGGAGAACACCCAGACATCCTCCTCCTCACTGCTCAGAGTGAGTCTCCAGTCCCTTCCCTGCTAAAGAACCAGGCAGGGCCAGGAACCGAGGTGGATCCAGAGTTTATTTTCTCCAAACGGAGATACTTGGGAGCTCTGATGTGGCACAGGCCCCGGGTGTAATTCTGATGAAAGTGAAAGAATTTACAAGGTTTGCTAAGTAATTTGCTAGCCTCCAAAACTTTGGGGGCAATAAATGCATACAGTAGAAGGGAAACAAGGACCCATTTCTACAAGGACTTTATAATCCATTTTGACAAATTTACATCTGCTTATTTATGGCTGCAGAGGTCACTGGTGGTGTCATTCACTGAAGTTTATTCGTTGCCACTGACTTACCGGTATTCATCATCAAATATTTGCCCAGCGGATCGCCTCTTCCTCATAGAGTAGCAGCTGTGCTTTTGTGGTCAGGTCCCTCCTCCACCCTGCTGGCCGACTAGACAGGTACACGCTGGCTGACTAGACAGGTACACGCTGGGTGCCAAGATTGCAGAATTGAGGTGGTTGTCATTGCAATCTAGGCTCAGTGCCCCAAAGGAACAATAGAGAATGTGTAACAGGAGGGACTTTCTTTGCCACCAGAAAGATAGGTGAGTAGGAGCTAACCAAGGGAGGGGGTGGGAGTGAAGAACCACAGGTGGAGAGATGGCCCCACCCCAAAAGGCTCTGGGGCCACACATCATCTCACCGGGCCATGGATGTTCCGCTCAGCTACAAGTTCCAGCTGCTTACCACGATGAGTGTAGGTAGCTCAGAGCTGAGGAGAGGCCGCTGTGGTGGGGAGCTCAGGGATAGCCAAGTGGATTGGGCTGGGGCAGGAGGGCCCTGGAAGTGGGATCCTCTGCTTGATCTTCATCTGAGGTGGGGGGTCCACTGAGGGTGTTTTACAGGGTCATGACAGGCTCTGGTTTCCATTTCCAGTGGATCACACTGACATACTATACGACTGTATTTCCATGAAGTACGAAACAGGCAAACTAACCTGTGTGGCTAGGATTCATGAGAGTTGTTATCCTGCAAGTGGATGGTGACTGAGAAGGGCACTAAGAGGCTTCTGGGAAGCTAGGAATGTGCTAATTCTTTTCTTTTCTTTTTATTGATCTTCACTCCAGGATATTTTTCCATTGATTTTTCAGAGAGAGTGGAAGGGAGGGGGAGAGACAGAGAGAGAGAAACATCGATGTGAGAGAGACACATCAATTGGTTGCTTCCCACACACGCCCTGACCAGGACTAGGAATCGAGCCCACAACTGAAGTATGTGCCCTTGACTGGAGTCAAACCCTGGACCCTTTAGTCCACAGGCCGACACTCTATCTGAGCAAAACCAGCGTGGGCCTATTTCTTGATCTGAGTACTGGTCCCTCAGGTGTTCCCAGCTTGTAAAATTTTATCAAACTCTGTCTGTATGACCTGTAACTTTTTGTGTGAACGTTATACTTAATGTTTCTTAAAAGTTTACTCTGGCTGCTGGTTAAAGAATAGGTTGGAAGGAGGACTAGACAGGTACACGCTGGGAGCCAAGATTGCGGAATTAGGGAGAAGGTAGGAACTTGGGATGGTGGCCAGATGGGACCTGGTGGTGACCCGGACTGGAGGGCTGCAGTGGAGATGGAGAGCGTGGGGTGGATTCAAGGGTTGGTTTGGAGGTTGAAGCACCCACTAGTGCAAGAACCAGAATTGAGAGGGGGCTCAGTGTGAGGTAACAGTAACGCTTTGGGGCAGGAATTTCAGTAACAGATTGGGAGTTAGAGTCAAAACGTGTGGGATGCAGTTTAGTGAAAGGCCTGGAGTTGAGGAGGGCTCCAGTCCTCCCTGACGTGGCTGTCGCAGGCCTCAGACAGTGGCCTTTGGGGTCTGCGAGTGCCCCACGTTGGGCTGCCAGTTGCGAGTGTCCCCACCATGTCCTGCGTGGTTCAGGGTTCAGGTTCAGGGTTCGGGCTCTGGAGGAGGCCGCACACAAATGAGACTAGAAAATATTAATTTGGAAATATTGGGGGCCAGGCGGGAGCCCAACTCAAGGGGAAGGACTCCACCCCGCTCTGGCCTTGCTATCCCTTTTATTAAGACTATGGGATACACCCATAGCCTTTAGGCAGGCAATTCCAATAATAGCCAATCAGCAAGAATTTACATAAAACTAGAAGGTGGAAGTTGCTTAGCTCTCTTTGTCTCAACTAGACAGTGGGTGGTTGGCTCTGACCTTTTGGAGCTTCAAGGTTGACCAGCCTTCCAGGTACCTTGTCTACACCTCTCTGCTAGTGAAGGCAATGGGTGGCTTCCAACAGGGGTCATAGTAGGAGAACCCGGAGAGGCCGGCAGTGGCGATGCTGGAGAGAAAAGTTGCACGGGACAGTGGGAACTGCCGGGTCTGGCTCAACTGGCCTCCCCTCCCAGTTCCAACTCTTCAACTTCCCTCTTAAGGAACAATGAAGCTGCAATGGAAATCTGTGTTTTGTTTTCTTTTTAGATTGCTCAGATTTTTATCCTCCCAAGGCCTTCCAGGACCCTGTCTTATTAAAGGCTTCTTCTAGTTTGTAATGATACTAATAACGCTGCTGTGAATACCACCGACTTTGACCGGAGGCTGGCTGTTTGGAATCTCTGAGCTTTATCTGGTTCAGGCATTCTTCCTGCATGGGAACGTATTCGATTTCCTGAATCACTTCTTAAAAGAGGCATTCTTTTCTGGGGCCACCAGGCCATGATTGCGATCCTAGGTCACACCCTGCCTAAGGTACAGAAGGGTAATAAGCAGGCCGACTGGTTAAAGACGGCCTTCCTTCCAAGACACAGCGTCGTCTTTGCTTTGTTTCCTTCTTCTTCTTTTGGAAGGACAGGGAGAAATGACCTCCCGCTTCCTGCCAGCTCTGAGGGGCCTCTCAGTGGGCCTCAGAGGAGTCCTCCGCCCCTTTCAAATGTCTGCATCTCTGAAGTGGATGGGAAGCTGCCAGAAGTCACCCTTTCTGAGTTCCCTTCTTTGTCTCCATTGCCTTAGGGCCTCTTGAGCCCCAAACCTCACCTCCCAGGTCTTACCCATTTGGGGAACTGCCCGCATGGTCTGCGAATGGGTTATGAGGGTAGAGAAACTGAAAAATAGAAATATTAAGTGGAGATGGGCCAGAGCCAGCACCATTCTGGCCATGTGCCTTTCCCTGGAGACACACCAACCACTTTGGAAGATTCCAGTCAAATAAGTGTTTATCAGGATGCTTGGGTGTAGTGGGTTGGGCCGGGAAGGACGGCTGCGGAGAAGGACTTGGATACACTTTTGAGTTTGACTTCTTAGTCCACTGACAAGTGTATGCTACTTCCCCCCCCCCCCCATTGAAAACATGGGGACAGAATTATTAATTTGTTTGCTAGACTTAGCAGCAGAAAATAGATTAGGTTAATAATTTAAGAAGACAGACTGGCACATGTTTGAGATCCCTCATCTCCAACATCCTCATTATAATGAAAGTATTGAGTAAAAAAAAAAAAAACAATGGTGAAAACCAATAAAAGAAAGAAAGAAAGGGAGCGAGATTGTGAGTGGATAGAAAGTCAGCTAGTGAGGGTGTGTACACAGGAGGGAAGCCCCGCCCCTCGCAGCTCCCAGCTTGCTTCACTTGCCAAGTGAAGTGACCCGATCATGATGCAAATACTGATAGAACCATTAAAAGTTAGGAGGAGTAGGGAGAGGGGTGGGACATGCAAGAACAAGTGACCTAAATCCTCTTCTGTAATGGTTTCCGTCTAAACGGATAAATCAAGAAATTGCAGAACAAGCATATCGTTTTGAGATGTGTGCATGTAATCCACAGAAAAACTCAAACCAGAGGTGGTGGTCCCTGAACTGCAGTATGGTAGGTTGGCCTGAGCTGTGGGATAGGGCTGAGTCTCGTCATTCTAAGCCCTTGCACGTTACTTGATATTTCACGCATGTGCATGCAATACACTGACAGGGGAAAGAATGAAGCAGTGCAAAGAAATGTAAATGGATTTATGATTACACAGGGGCTGACTGTGAAAAGGGGCTTTTGAATGCCAAGTGTTACTCAAATTGAGTTGTCAGCGTGGCTACGCTGTTCTGGGGTTTCCCAAGAGATATGCGAGCCTTGGAGATGTTCCTGCCTGTCTGGGGTATAGTCAGCTCCAGCCTAGGGAGAGAAGAAGCAGAATGGACTCTGGGGCCAGATTTTGACTCCCAGAGGGTGAAGAAACTAGAGCAAGAGGCACCTCTAAGTCTCCCTCACTCAGAAAACATCGGTGGACCTTGGCACACACTACACCCTGAACTCTCCTTGCATTGCTGGGGAGGGGGGACTAGGAGGTTTCCTTGTGCTCTTTTTTTCTCTCTCTCTCCCCCTCCCTCTTTCCTTTTCTTTCCTCCCCATCCCCGCTTCTCCCTCCTTACCTTTCTACCTCTCTTCCTCCCTTTTTTAAAAAATATATTTTTATTGATTTCAGAGAGGAAGGGAGAGGGAGAGGGAGATAGAAACATTAATGATGAAAAAGAATCATTGATTGGCTGCCTCCTACATCCCCCCCCCCCCCCGCCCCACCCCGGGGACCAAGCCAGCAACCCGGGCATATGCCCTGACCGGTCAGTGCTCAACCACTGAGCCATGCTGTCTGGGCTCTTCCTTCCTTCTTTCTGAAGAATAGTTTCATTTAGATTGCTGGCAGACGTCACTTATGGATAGAAGCAGTTGTTCCCAACTAAGAGGTCACAGGCTGTGTCACAGTCCAGCCCCATCTCCAGCTTATGAGTGGTTTTCTCTCTACATTCTAGGGGACATAAGGCACAGAATGTTCTAGAGTGTTGCATGTGGACAAAATCAGAGTTGGTTGGCAGCAGAACCAGTGGTTAAACAGGTAATACCCTACAGGGATCACATTTCAGAACTTCTGCCACGTGTCCTAGCACCATCATTAGATGCCTCAGGTCATAGCACCAATGTTTAGTTTGGAAAAGAGGCTCATGAATATGTGAGCAAAGGAAACCAGGTCTAGGCTGCACATTGACCCTTCTCTTTCCTCCTGAGCTGCGAGGGTTTCCCTCCTGGTTTTTATGGGTTCCCCTTTAGGGTAATACTTACATCTCTGAAGCTTGGCAGGGGCTTGGGGTCCCACGCTGAGCCTTCACTTGGCATCTCAACATCTCTTCAGCCTTTCTTAGCTCTTTGGCACAGGTGGAAAAAAGATTCCTCTTTATTAGAGGAAGGATCTTTACGACCGCTCCAATTTTCCCTGCTTCCTTCCTCTCCAACTTCCTCTTCATACTCCCTAGGACTGGAGAAAGAGGGGAGCTGTGAGCCCGAGCATTTGTGGTCTTAGAGCTGCCCGCCCATCATGCCATGCAAGAATGCTCTTCCCCCGGCGTTAGCATTCTCTACGAGCTTCCTTCTGCAACATGGGCCTGAAGACCTATAGCTTTAACACATAGATGTTTACATTAGCACACACATACACACACACTTAGATATTTACATGGGTTTTGACTCTTTCAAAGTGGGTTCTTTGAATAAACAAATTTATTCCAATGACATTGCAATGCTCATAATATTTTTTTTGTTAGGTCTGTGGAATTCCCTCTAAGCCTAAGAACATTATGTTGAATACTGCATGGTTGCAAATCTTTTTAAAATTAATATTTTCTTAGGTCAACTTTATTGAGATATCATTTACATATAATAAAGTGCACAGATTTTAAATGATTGAGAAGCTTTGACAAATGTGTTCACCTGTGTAAATACCACCATGATCAAAATATAAAATATTTCTACCACCCCAGATAGTCCCTTCGTACATAAACACAAATTTTTAACTTTTTAGTTTGGGTTTAGAAATATCCAAAAATAAGTTAGAGCTGATCCAAGTAAATAAGTGGGGCAGCTAAGCTAGTTTTGTGCTTTGTAAGTTTTGTGGCATGTAGACTGATGGGAGGCAATGCTGACCGGGGAATTCACAAAGGAGTGAGGACAGATCATTGGAGCAAACAGCTATTCTGCTGGTTGAATATTCTGGAGCAAGGGTTCAGCCCCAAGTATGGACCAGGCAATGGGAATATGGCACCCTAAAAAACATGTTATCTTTCCTCCATGAAGTCTACATCCTGGTGAAGGGAGATGTCAAATAGTGAGAAATCTAACGTATGATATAAACGAACGTATTAGTAAGCAACAGTGCTTAAAAAAAAGTAGACTGAGGAGATCGAAAACTATGGCATGTTATTTTAAAGAAGATAATACAGCCCATGTAATATATCTTTATTTTATTTTTCTTTTATGAAGAAATCACAGGACTCAGATTCTACCATAAGCTGCTTTCTGAAAGGAACATGGTATCTTTCCCTCAGTATATTTTGCAGAATACTAGTATCTGTTATATATAATTTTAAAATGTGTATGTGTTGAGGGGGTTGCATGGTTAAAGTATGGAGAAATTTGGGTAAAAGAAAGTTAATCAGGTCTTTACTGAAAGTTTTCTCAGAACCTTTAAAATGCTAATGTGAACTATAAATATTCATGAGGGAAGATTATAATATGCAACGTTTTCAAACATTTTTCTCCTGGGAATCCTTTAAACTTAAAGCATCTCAAGCAAGTGACACTCTGTGTGCACACTGTGGGAACTTCTGTCCTCGAGTTCTCATGCCGCAGGAAACTTGAAAGCATGAGAGAGGTTCCCTTACTTGGGCCAGAGGAGCCAGTGGGAGAAGTCGCAGCTTAATACATATCCCCTCAGTGTGTGGGCTGGCCAGGGTGCCAGGTGCTGTAGAGACCCTCTCTCATGCAAGCCTTACAACAGCAGTGTGAACAGGCATTATTATAGCTCCCCTTTGTGAGGGGGAAACCACTGTCAGGACAAATATGTAGCCCTAAGTCCGCACATGAACCGAGGTTTGTTTGACTCCCAAACTCAGACCATCAAAGCCTGTAAGACTATACGATCTAAATGATGGTGGAGGTGGGATGCAACCCAACCAGCAAACCTTCTCCTTCTCCCACCAGTCCATCTACATAGACTCTCAAACCCCATGTTCTCCAGGGGTGGTTTCTGGTTCTGCATTGTGTCGGGGGTTTGTCGCTTCATCTCATGCTGGCCATGGGTCAGGTCCTCGGTAAGTTCGAGCAGCCTGGGTCGTGGTCCCAGGGTCCGGCCCGCCGGTGCTCGGTAGGCAGTAGGAGGGACCAGGTGGCTGTGATGACCCTGAGTGACTCTGGTCAGAAAGCTCTGTGGGAACTATCCACTCACTTCTTTCTCTTTTCCTGGCATTTTCTTCTTGCTCTCCCCTTCCTTGTAGTCACACATCTCATTCTCCTCCATCTGCTGAATCCATTAGAACCTGATGGCCCAGATACATGCCAGCACTTCCGCCAGGGCGCCCGTAGGGTACCAGACCTGACAGGCTGCAGTGGCCAAAAGCTGGCGGAGAGGTGAAGGCGTGTGGGGCGTGGAAAGGTGCCAGCTGACTGGAGGCGGAGCCTTCCACCTAGTGTTTGGAGGGAGAAAATGGGGAATTTCTGTATTTACGGGAAAGAGCAATGGCATGTCTTTCAGGAAAAGATCTGAGACAGATTATTTTCTTCTACTGTCCTTACCTTCCTCTCATGAGACTCCTGGGTAATTTGGTAGGGATTAGTCACTCCTGCTAATTAATTGCTAATTTGGTTAGAAGGAGACTGGTCCTTTTGAGCTTTATGCTCAGAAATTCAGGTGTTCCGAAACTGAACTCACTGTCTCCCTATCCATGGATACTCCTCTTCCTGCCTCCCCGCGCCCCCACCTCCCCGTCTCCACACATGGTGTTGCCCTCTTCCAGGCCCTCAGGCTAGAATGCTGCCCCTTTTCTTCCACCTCGAATCATGGACAGCCTTGTCAACTCAGCCTATGCAAGAGCCCCTGATGGGCTCCCCCCTAAGTCCCCACTGTGCTGGCCTTCAGTCCAACCCTCATTGTGTCTCCCCTAGGCCCTCACTCCTCTGCTGAATGCTGTCCTTAATGTCAGCCATGCACCGAAGCCATCAAGGTGCCTCTGTGCAGAAGTCAGCAGCAGGCTGCTGGGATTTTTAGAAGCAACCTTGAACTAGCCCCAGGCTAGCAAGGGGTCCCTGAAGGGTGAGGAAGAACTATCTAGACCAGGGGTCCTCAAACCACAGCACGTGGGACACATGCAGCCCGCCGGGTGCCGCTGCCTGTCCTTCTTAGCAGCCAACTCATCCCGGGCCTGCAGTGTGCATAGGAATTTGTTCATAGTTGTTTTTTTTAAACTATAGTCTGGCCCTCCAACGGTCTGAGGGACAGTGAACTGGCCCCCTGTTTAAAAAGTTTGAGGACCCCTGATCTAGACAAATAAGGGAAAGATGATTCTGCACAGATTGTGAGCAAATACGCAGACAATGAATGTGTGCTGTGGGGAACTTGAATAGTATGACCTTGAAGAAGTTTGAAGGGCAAGGTGTGTGGCAGCAGGTGTTGCAGCTACCTAGTGCTGTGTAACAAAGCGACCCCTAACTTAGTGCTTAAAATGATGACAGCATTTAGTTTGCTTATTCAATCTGCCCTCTATTTAAGGCTCAGTGGGGATAGCTCATTCTGTTCCTCTTGATATCAAAAATGGGCTGGAATCCTCCAAAGGCTCGCTCGGTAACATAATGCTGGCTGCAGGCTGAAACTAGCTGGAGTTGTAACCTGGAACACCAACTGTGGCCTTTTCATATGTAGGAAGCCTGGGCTCCCTTATAATGTGATGTCTGTGTTCTAAGGGTCCCGAAAGAGAAAGAGCAGGGTAGATTTCCTGTCGATGTTCAGGACTTAGCCTCAGAGGCTGCACAGCATCATTTTTGCTTTATTTTCTTCATAAGAAGCAAGCAGCTAAGACTGACCATATTGAAGGGAAGGGAACAGAGACTCCATCTTTTGATGAAGGAATGTCATTGTCACATTGTAAGAGGTGTATGTGGGACAGGAGATTGGCGTCGCCATCTTTGTAAAATACAATCAGCCACAACAGAGTATGAAGCCAGAGTCCGTCGAGGTCTAGGACGTGTCACGTCTTGGATACCATGTCAAGGACATTCGTTTTTATCTTGTAGGAAGTGGGGAGCCAGTGAAAGGTGTTAATTTGGGTGTCACCTGCTCACGTTTGTATTTGAGTCAGCTCTTTCTGGAGTGGGGTTGGGGGGAGCTTTGATGGGCAGACAGACCTGTGAGAGGCTGTTACAGTAAGCCAGGGAGAGAGGGGAGGGCATGAGGCAATGCATAACAAGGAGACGCAGGGCAGGTCAAGCTTGAGAGACACCAAGAAGACATCACAGGGCTTAGCAGTGGCACCAAATGCCAAGGGATGAGGAATAGGGGCATCTAGGAGGATTCCAGGTTTCTGGCTTAGGGAACTGAATGGCAATAATGAGAATGAAGGGAAACTGGAGAGATTTGTGGGGAAGAACGGTGAGCCCTATTTGGGAAATGATTAGGCTAAGGGGTCTGAGAGTGTCCATGTGGACACATCCAACAGATGGAATTTGGGGGGCATTAGCCTTTAGGGCATGGTCAGAAGAAGAGGATCTGGCAAGGCATCCAAGATCCAATTGCCTCTTCACTGGATTTGGCTTGGACCAGGGACTTGGGGCTTGAGCATGCTCAGATGCCCTGTGTCCATGGAAAACAGTGACCTGGGCAAACCCTGTCACTCTCTCCCTCACTATCCGGGAGCCCCAGGCTGGCCTCACAAAGGCTCTGCCCTGGCAGGTAGGAGAGAGAATGTCAGCTCTGATCCCACAGCCTGGAGCGGGGCCCCTGCAGAGGGGGCAGGATTAGCTTTGCAAGGAAACAGCAATGAAGGTGGAGCCCCCGTTGTTCTCCTGAGACGCCAGGCGTTCAATTAAGAGGAACGTTGGCAGACTATGAAACGTACCGCACCCCACCCTTCCCTGGAAAAGCAGTGCAGTCTCCAGAAGGGGCACCTTCCAGGGGGCTCGGGGATGTACGACTCCTGCTTCCGAACCTGCTCGGGCCCTGCCCAACAGCCGAGAACCAAGGAGGGCCCCGGGTTCAGCCTGCAGCTGATTCCAGATGCCACCCTCCCTGCTGTGCATCTGTCCTCAATAACCACAGAATTCACATTTACTCATCCCCATATGACAGGGTATATGGCAGGATAAAATGCAGAGACAAGGCCTTATCACTCATCCAGGGAAAGAGCCAGCACAATCACAGGTAGTCCTGATAGAGGCGATAACAAGCTTGAGACATTCATTATAACCAGGTGATTTGTGCACCTATCCTGGTGAGTCACGGGGGTATCAGAGGTGGGCCTGTGCACAGATGTTGCTGGAGTCAGGGGAATGGAGGACAGGCCAAGAGGAGTGAAACACTGTGGCCTGGGGTGTGTCAGGGCCCTGGGAGTGACCTGACTTGGCTGGAGAGTGACTTCAGCCCTCACAGGACAGGAGGAAGGACAGCAGCAGCCCACAGGGCATTGAGATGCTGTCAGAAAACAAGTCAAGTGATGTGGCTGATTAGTCAGGCCTTTCCCAGAAGTGCTTCTCCACTCCTAGTTTACTGGGCCGTTTATGGCCGCAGTGATAAGAACGGCAGGGATGGTGGAAATGAATGGCTGAGAGCGCACTGAGTCCCAGGAGAAACCTGATGTGACGATTGTGGCATTTCACCCTCAGGACCGCCTGACCAAATCAGTGTTTCTAAGTAACAGGTGAGAAAACAGAGCAGAAACAAAATGGAAGGCCCAGGGGGGGCAGCCAGGGCTCACTGTCCAGGGGCCTCACGGGTCACGGTGTCTCCCCAGGTGTTCGTGCTCTGCCATGGCCTCCTGCAGCTCTCCCAGCTCCTGTACAGCGCCTACTTCAAGAGCAGCCTCACCACCATCGAGAAGCGCTTTGGCCTCTCCAGTTCTTCCTCGGGTCTCATTTCCAGCTTGAATGAGGTAAGCAGGAGGTTCTGGTCCATCAGACCCCACTTGTGCACCCTGGTCTCGAGGCCTGGGATGGGGGTCCAGGAAGAACAGTTAATGGGGAGCTGGGACAGACACCTGGGGAAAGGAGACAGCCAGGTGCAATGTGCATGGTGCAAGCAGCTACCAATTCCAAGGCTTCCTGGCACCAGGCACTGAGCTCAGAGCCTCGGTGGCTCCAGGTGAGGAGATGGGGTTCCCAGGCTCAGCTTCTCTCTTCTCTTTCCATGAGGCCCACTGTTCTGGGATCCCTGACCTGGGGCCTCCTCACAGCAGCCCTGTGAGCAGTTGCTCTGCTTGCTCCTCCCACCTGACAGGGGAGGGCACTGGGGCTCAGCAAATACAGCAGCTTGCCCCAGGTGTGCAGGGCTGTTGCCTCAAAATTCTGGACTTCTAATAGAATTCTGTGACCACCCACGAGTTTATGTGACCTCTGCCCATCCCCAGTCTAGGAGGAGGTGAGCCCCAGGCATGCAGGTGGGAGCAATCCCAAGCCCAGCAGCTCCAGTATTATGAGCATCACAGAAGCCAGAGCTTTTACCCCCAGAAAAGTCAGATCTCTATGACCTCCCAGCAATGAGGATTTCACACAGTTCCTCAGTGACTACACATCAACGTTTGAGAAGATAGGGCGGGCTGAGAGGTCGGGTGGGAAGTCAGAGGGCCGAGAGGTCAGGGGTGGGAGGGTCAACTAGGAGTCACTGGAAGCCAGTGAGAAAGAGGCATGGGAGGCAGCAGAGCCCTTCCATCATGGCAGCAACCTTGGTGGCTCCAGGTGAGGAGATGGGATTCCCAGGCCAACCCTCTCTTCTCTTTCCATGAGGCCCCCTGTTCTGGATGAGCTCACCAAGACCAGAGTAGCGGTACAGGGACTGAGCTCTGAGAGCGGTACAGGGACTGAGCTCTGGGAAGTGAAGAGGAATCAGCCAAGGAGATTGAGAAGGAGCAGCCAGAGGGAGGAGACTAGGAGGAAGTGGTGCCATGGAAAACCAGGGAAAGAAGTGTTGCAGGAAGAAAGAAATGCTCAACTGAATCAAATGGTGCTGAGAGATCAAGTAAGAAGAGAGCTGAGAACTGACTGAATTTGGCAATGAGGAGGTCATTGGTGATCTTGGCAAGAGCCAGGTACCAAGACTCTGGCCCTATGTCCTAAGACAAGGCACCTGCTTTTCGAGCCAGGAGGAGACTGTGGTGTGGACAGGGCAGGGGCAATGGGTGCTGACATTCAGGGCTCCTCGAATCCAGGCGAACATATGTTCTGGGGCAGAGGGTGATGTCTTTGGATGCAGTTGTGGTCATAAGATCTGCCAGCACCCCTTTTACCATTTATGACCCTTATCCCCGAGCTGGGACCTTCGGTTCCCTTCCCTGGCTCTGGGTGGAGCTCAGAGAGCACACCTTCCAGTGAGCACCAGGAACATGGAGTTACTGGTGCGCTCAACTGGGAAGGGACGTAAGGCTGCTTTAGTCCTTGTTCCCCATTGATAGAAGTGGAAGCAGACCTAGGGAGGGCCAGGGGCAGGTTAGTAGCAGAGCTGCTGGGACAGAAACCCCCTCCTCCAAGAGGCAGTAGGGCTAATTTAGTTAAAACGTAGACAGTATCTATTCAAGCCACTTCCTAACCTTATGGACCTGGACAAGTGACTTAATATTCCGAGCCCCAGTTCTGTCTGTAAAATCAAAGTTGCTGCGTGATGAAACGAGATAGTGCATGTTACGTGGTGGCTATTCTGACTACCCAGCCCAAGTCCTCAGGGAGTTTAATGAGGGAACACAGGAGTCAGCCAGAATGGGAGGCACACTTGGATTTTGCCCCAAAGGGCTTGGTCCTAAGATGGTTGAAATTAAGGCCATGAGCTTTTCATTGTCTCTAGAGACTTCCCTGGGTTTAGTCTTGAAGGCTGAGGCTGGGAAGAATTTCTGACAATAGGGGAAAGCTGAAACGTGTGTGCTTGTCCCACTGTGAGACTCTCTGGGCAAGGCTGACCCTGGGACTCTGCCTGGGCCCCAGCTGCCACTGGGCAGCCTCTTCCCTCTCTGCTTTTCCTGGAAAAGATACAGTCAGCTCTCCATTGTGGGTGGATGAGGACAGAGTCTCTGGCCTCACTCGGTCCCTCTGCTCTCTCCACAGATCAGCAACGCCATCCTCATCATCTTCGTCAGCTACTTTGGCAGCCGGGTGCACCGTCCACGGCTGATTGGCATTGGGGGTCTCCTCCTAGCTTCGGGTGCCTTCGTCCTCACCCTCCCACACTTCCTCTCAGAGCCCTACCAGTACACCTTGGGCAGCATCGGTAAGCGGCCTCCAACCCCTACCCCAAGGCAAAGCTGGTGGCGGTGCTTCTGGGGCAATGGATACCACACTGAGCCACGCCGTCCTCTCCCACCAGAAACTTCCTTGGATTTTATTGTTTTGTTTCTCCCCAAAGCCCATCTGAAACCAGGACATGCAGAATTAGGTGGAGCTATGAAGCAACTGTCCCAGCTCTGGCTTGCTGAGGGTGGAGCCTGCAGTGAATGGCTCACCTCCTTTGTAATTCCCTGTGCTTCGTGCCAGGAATGATCCATTGCACACAAGTAGAGACACTGGTGAACGGTGCTGTGATGGGTGTGGCAGGATGAGGGTCAGATCGTTGCCCATGATGAGGTCTGTGGAATTTCTTTATGTTTAATTGTGTATTTAACACTTCCTGACATTGGTGCATTCACCCATCGTTCTTTAGGTTTAGAATACACTTGCACTATGATCTCATTGGATTCCTCTGGACTCCTGTGAAGAGGAGAGAAGAGGTCTAAGATGAGAACGTGGCGCTCAAAGATGTCTAGTGGACACCAGTCAGTTAGGGAGGGACAGACTCAGGCCTCCTGATTCTGAGACAAGTGGCCGTTCTGTGACACGGAGCCTCTGGTTCTTAGTGATCGGCCCTGTGGCAGGGAGAGATGAGTGAGGATTTTAGGTAATTCATAAACATGAAGTTAAAAACCACTGAATTGCCCAGTAAGAGTTCCCCTGTTCTTTAAAAATTATTGTATTTTGTAATATAAAAAATTCAAACTAGCTAAATAAAGAAAATAATATAACAGACAGACATGCTGACCGTTATGGTTTATCAGTTTTCTTTCAGATACCTCTTTTTTTCTTTTTCTTTTTAACAGTTTTCTTGAGACACAATTCACATACCATACAGTTCACCCATTTAAAGTGTAAAATTCAATGGTTTTGGTATATATTACCAATAATGGTTTTGGTATATTATGTTATTTTTAATTGTGGTACTATATATATTTTCTTGTAATATATATTTTTTCTATAAGTTTGAACACATTTAAAGATTTGTGTAACCACCACAATCAGGATACATTAGTAAGAAAATCTCTAAGTCTCTGTCTGAAAATGTCTTAATTTTACCCTTGCTTTTGAATTATACTTGAGATACGAACAGGATTTAATTTAGTTACTTCCTCTTAGCACATTGTACCATGCCTCTATCTTCTGGCTTATCTTGATATTGGAACTTCTTCATCAGTCTAAGTTTCCTCCCTTTTTAGGTATTCTGGTGTTTTTTTCTCTCTATTTGTGTTTCAGATTTTCTCTCTTCTTTGTTGTTCTGCATGTCCACCATAAGGTGTCTAAGTTTGGGTTAATTGTCACTTATCTTTGGAAGTTCCATGTGCTATTTCTTTTGAAGATTAAGGTTTTTCTTTCATTCTCAAAAATTTTCAGCCAAAAATGTTCCCAATATTGATACCCAGATTTTCTCCATTCTTTCTTCTAAAATGTTGGACATTTTTATTTCTGGTCTCCATGTCTCTTAACTTCTCTTTCATAGTTTCTAGTGTTTTGTTCATCTGTGCTGCATCCTGGGTGATTTCCTCAGGTATGTCTTTCTGTTCACTTAGTCTCTCTCTAGCTATGTTAATCTGATGTCTAAGCCATCCTTTACATTTTAAATTTTAATGGCTCTATATAATTTTTTTCATTTCTAAAAGTTATTATAATACTTCAAATCTATCTGTCCTCGTTACAGATATTTGTCCTTGATATTTCCTTATGAATTCTAGTTTTCCTTTGGTCTCCTCAATTATTTTAAATGTATTTATTTTATAGTCTTTTTCCAATTGTTCTTTTAGCTCAAGTTTTGAGAATGCTAATCCTCCAGTGCTTTGTGTCTGCTTGCTCTTGTTTGTGGTGGATTATTTTCTTGTATATTCTATGATATTTGACCATGGGTTCATTTGCAGAGGGGTTTTTTTCCCCTGTAGAACTTTTGTGTGGTCTGTGTTGGAAAACAGCCATACAGAATGGTTTTGCATTTGCATTTACTTGGCACCCCAAGAGCATCACTGCTTTGGAGCTCATTTTATGATAATTTATTGGCTTCGGATAAATTTGCACTTCTTTTAAGGAATGTGGGAAATGGCACAGGTTTCATGATGAGCAGCAGTGAGAGGCCGAGTCCATAAATGCTCTTCCTTAGTCCACTGTATTGGAGTTGGAGATGTCAAGAGGATAAGTGAGCCAGCCAGGGATGTGCTGAGGGAATAATTGATTCTTGTGTTTGTAAGTACCAGACTTATTTTTTTTAAGTCATATGTACAGATCAGGCTCAAGAGATGAAGCACTTATGACAGAAGGGATTCTTTTCTAGGTTGTGTGTCTTACCTGGGGACAGGTAGGTGGCTGGAATAGAAAAAGATGCAGCAGGAACAAGGATGTCTAGTGATGAAACGTCTGCTGGGTTCTGGTCATGGGAATCTTCTCTCCACTTCTGTGTAAATCGCCTGTGAACTAGTCATTTCTCATAAATGCACTGTGGCCTTGGATCCTTCTGGACTGTTTAAGGGCTAAGTCCTGCTTCAAATAGGCACAGGAGGAAGACTGACCTGACCCTAGTGTCCTGCCATGCTCTTTCTCCGCCTTGGTCTAGACAAGTGGCACGAGGCCAGCTCTGAAGTAGAGTCAGGAATTGCTGGCCGTCTTCTCAGAGAGGGTGGTCAGGCCCACTGCACTACTGTCTTTCCAGACCTGAGGTCCCTGCCAGTTCCATCAGCATGAAGACTAGGATAATGAAATCAGCAAGGGAGCCTAGGGCACTTTGGCCAGGCCAAGGGGAGGGCATCCTGCTAGGTGCCACACATAGTGGCCTACTTAGCCTGGTGAAATGGCTTCTTGCAGCCATAGCTACATCCCAGTGGCATTTGCTTCACATAGAGCAGCCACCACAGAGGATGGTTAGAAACGGGCAGGCCTCTGAAAGCAGTCATTCTGCTTCTTGTTAGGAATGGTCCACAGCTTGGTTCAGCCCACCATGATCCTCCCTGCTCTCCACCATTCCTGCCTTGAGCTCAGTGCTCTGAGCCAAACTCCACTGGAGAGAAGCCGAAGAGGGGACTTTGAGGGGGGCCACAGCTTGCCTCTCAGGCCTGCAGGGAGGAATCGCTGGCCAGGGAAATGAGCATTTTTGTTGTTGCACATTTTATTTGTGTAAATCCTACTTGCAATAATAGGACACAGCAGTCCCTGCCACTTTGACTGGGATCAGAGCAGCAGCTGGAAGTGCTCAGGGGTGAGCCACCTTTAGGACATCTTCCTGGTGCCAGGGGGCAGCATGAAGAGGACTTTGGTCCAAGAGCCACATCTGTGGGATGTAGTTGGGGCTGTGCCCTGGGTGCCAGGGCAACATGGGTGTGTGCTTTGCCAATATGTCCAAACAAAAATGTTCACTTCAGGGGAAAAGTTTGAAATGTGACTCCTACTTCAAATGTAGTCCTCTGGGAACTTGAGTTTTCAATTATGCAAGGTCATCAGGAACAAATGCATTTCATTAAAAGCACCACCCTGAATGGAGTCATGAATCTGAATGGTCTTCTGGATTCAGGTGGTCCTGGTCTGAATCTAGGCATTGAAGTTCCCCAATGATGTGGCCTTGGCCACCTTGTTCTCAGCTCTGAGTCTCAGTTCCTCCTTGTATGAGATGGATCCCCTCTTGCAGGGCTGTGAGGACTGAGAGGGTGAATGTTCGGGGTTTAGCCTGGTAGCTGGCATGTGCAGCAGCCATTAAGTCATAGTTCTTGTCACTGGTGGTGTATTGTGCTGGGTAAACTAGGGTCACAAATGAGGATGCTTCCTGTGGAGAGGGAGTCTGACAGCTCGTGGCTGACTGGCTGGGTGTCCTGGGGCCATCTAAAGGCAGCTTCTCCCTGGTCCTCACTGTAGGTCCTTTGCTCTGGTCTGGAGCAGGGTCCATCCCTTGATATGGATGAGGCTATGGGATTCCACAGGTGAGGCCATGCGATTTCTCTCTGTGGAAGGTTAGGCTGCTGTTTTGCTCTATTCCCAGATCCTCAGGTGGGACAAGCCTGGTGTGATGGGTAAGAGCATGGTCTTCAACATTCAATTCCCAGCGCAACATTTCCTTGCCACGCCTCCTTGGCAAGCCAATGCTTCACCTTCCTGAGCCTCAGTTTCCTCATTGTAAAATGGGAACAATAACCCCTTCCTTTTCAGGGTGCTCTGAGGGGAAAATCCAAACCAAATAGCTTAGGTAGAGTGCCTGCCTGGCCCACATTCGCTGTTCAGCAGACTTCTCTCCGCCTGCCCTTGTTGTGGTATTTGAAATCTGTTGCTCATAAGGAATGACCCCCAGATTATTACCACGTGTTGATTGAGTTCTTCCCCGTAGAGCTGAAGCACTCCAGAAACGACCATGGGAAATGAAGAGTAACGATGTGTTTTAGGGGGAAAAAAAATTAAAGAGGGGATGAACATTGTGGGAATCACAGAGACCTTTAACAAACTAATTGTCGATTTTAAAAAGGCCATGCCGACATTTATGAATGTTTAGATTTTCTAAATGTCAGTGTGGTCCAGAAATGTGTCCTGCTGGCGCCTTTGGAGAAAGGGCGAGCTACCCAGCCAAAGCCTCTAAGACCACTTCTGGAAGGCTGGCGAGGTTTGGGTAGGTGGGAAACAGGCCAGCGGGAGACCAGTTCTCCCAGGAGATCAGGAAAGGGTCTTCGGAAACCAGCGGCTGGGAGGACTAGGTGTGACCTGTGAGAGCCCTCAGCCCAGTCCAGGGGAAGTCTGCCCGCCTGCAGACAATGGCTGTGCACAGGCAGGGAGCTTCCTGTCGGATAAGCAGGGGAGGGAGTCCATTGTATTTTTAGAACAGCCAAGAAGAGAAAGGGAAGAGTCACTTTCTAGACCTTTGTTCATGAAGTGGCCAGCCCCTGGCCCATGCTCATTCATCCCAAGGGTGTCCCCAAGAGGAGGGTGGTAGGAGGGCACACGGAGGGAAGCCTCTGGCTCCTGCGTGGCTGTGTCCCTTCCTCAGTGGAGGACACGCAGGACCTGGAATTAGCTCCCCAACCCTCAGAGCAGAACCCACTGCACTGAACCATGGGAGCTATGCAAGGTCCTTCCATGAGGGAACTGCTCCAGGACAGTGAGCTCAGGACTGTTCAGTGGTGAACACCCAGCCGAGGTGTGAGGTGAATATGTGCAGAGAAGTGTGGGTGTGTTTTGGGGTAATTGTATGTGGGAGAGGCGTGTCTATATGTAGGAAGTAGAGTAATGAGGAGGTGTATAGGTATGGAGAGGAGGTGGATGTATGTAAGATGGGGAAAATGGGGATAGGAGGGAATTTGAGAGAAGAAGTGGGTGTGTATGTGGCGGGGGGGCTATGTGGATGTGTGGAGGGTGGAGACAGGGATGTATGTGAGCGGGGAAAGCGTGTGTGGCAGGAGTTGGGGGTGTGTGTGGAGGTGGAGGTGTATATGGGGGTGAAGGGGAGAGTGTGCTTGTGTGTTGGGAGGTAAGTGGGTGGAAAATGGTCAGGGTGAGAGTTGCATCTATTTAATAGTTGGATCTATTTAACCTGAAAAGGAAAACAACAAGAGGGGTAAAAAAAAAAAAAAATGACAAAACACATGGGTGTTATTAAGACAACGGAGAGAAAATAGCCTCAAACAGATGTGCAAAACAAGGACTAACGAGATTTGATGCAGAGCATGTTTAATGCGTAGTGTAAGAAAGGAGAGAAACCAGCGTGGAGAATGACAGAAAACACTCGGCTGCTGTGCTGACCATGAGGAAAAGGCCAGGCAAGGAGCTGGGCTCTGCAGGAGAACTGGTTGTCTCCATGGCAATGGCACGCGGCCTCACTGAAGGCCTCACAGCTATGATATGAGAGCAGTTGACTCTGTTAGGCTTCTCTTAGCATCTGTTTTGTGGGCACATCACAATCCCCCACTTGGCAGCCTAGAAACATGCCTCCTTGTTCTGGGTCCCCAGATCAGGTCTGAGCAGAAACAGGAGTATGGCTCCGCCTCTCCATGGGCCCCTCCAGGCTTGTTTAGTCATTTCCCTGCTCAGTAATGAGGCTTGGGGGGCAGGCCTGCTTGGGGTCTGGTGGGGGAAGGAAGACCTAGGCAGCAAGCTGCATCCTACATCCTGCTTCCGTGGGGAGAGTCACTTCTCTGGGACCCCTGGCAGACTGTGTGTCTTGGGCCCACCTATGGTAGTGGCGAGGGTCTCCTTGGGAGAGTCAGCACCCAGGGTGGAAAAGGAAGGCTGGAGCTATTGCAGGGACTTTAGGGACCCCAGGAAAACTGTGAGAGAGTAGGGGATAGCCTTACAGAAACAAGATATATTACCCCTTTTGGAGAATGTGGTTCTGAAGAAGCCATTGATCCATCCTTCCTAAAAGAGGCCTTGGGGCCCCCCAAGGTCCTCAGAGGACACAGGGAGGAACTATCCTCTCTTCTTGCCATGCTTGATAGAGCCAAGGCTTCTAGTTGTGGCCAGATGCCTCCTGTGGCCCAAAGGCTTGAAAAGGGAACACTAGACGTTTTGGGCAGTTTGCTACCCACCAGGGGACAGGAGACCAGCAGGAGCAGGTTCTTTCACTCAGTAAAAAAAAAGGACTTTTCAGGATTCAAAGTTTGGATTGGCCACCATCAGAAAGGATGTGCAGCTCAGATCTAAAAAGGGGGAAAACAGCAAAGAAACATCAGGACCATGATGGTATTTGGAGATGGGGCCTTTGGGTGGTGACTAAGCCATGAGGGTGGAGCCCTCCTGAATGGGATTAGTGCCCTTGTAAGAAAAGACCAGATCACTCTCTTTTGGTTTTGTGAGGAGACAAAAAAAAAGTCAGTAGTCTGCCATCCACAAAAGTCTCTCACCAGAACCTGACCATGCTAGCTAGCATCCTGATCTGGGACTTCTAGCCTCCAGAACTGTGAGAAATAGATTTCTGTTTTTTATAAGCCACACCGTCTATGATACTTTGGTACAGCAGCCCAAACTGACTCCATTAGACTCCTTCTCCTTGGTCAGAGCCCCTTCTTATAGTCTTGGGTCTAATCTTAATTTTCAGCCTTTGGACTATCTTATTAGGCATTCCTATCAGCTTTGTGTCATTCATAAATTTACCAGCTATTCCCCGCTTTCACCCAAGTCCATGACAATGGTGAGTGGTGCACAGTTTGGGCCCATCTTTTAGGTCACACTGATCCATCAACTCCTGCACTGGGCATGCCTTGAGCCGGTTCTCCCAGAGGACTCTCCAGGCACGTGTCTGCATCTTGTCTACCAGGATATCATAACAAGCTTTGTCAAAAGACTTCCTCTAGTCAAGTAACACCATGTTACGGCTTCCTGCTGGTCTGGGAGCCCCATTAACAAAGGAAATGAGGTTGGTTTGGCATGAATGGCTTTTGATGAGCTCATGTTGGCTCAGCTAATTGCTTTTTTTTTCTTCTTCAAAGAGCTCCACATCAGCCAGTTGAATAAATCTGTGAACAATAAGTTCTGCTTCACTTTCAATTTGGGGGTGCAAATTAAGCACACATCTCCAAATATTAAAATAAAATGGCTCTGAGCGTCCCCCTCCTCCCCCCTCCCCCCGTCCCGTTCACTAAGAAAGAGTTTCGATGATGAACTGAGCCAGGTGATGCCTCCTTCTTTGGCCTACTGGCGATTCCTCAGGGTGCAGGCACATGTGCAGGGGCAAGGGTTTGGGTGGGGAAAGCCCCTTGCCAGCAGGGTAATGTCCGGCCTCATGGCACCATGCACAGTGGACTGCCCTCTCACACCTGGCTCATTGGTCACATGCACACCTCAATACAAATAGGCATTGGCCGTGTGGGAAGGAGTGTCCAGCCTCACTCAGCCTTAGCCTCATAAATAGTTTTGGAAACTCAGTCTTGAGAGCAGAGCAAAGGAACTCTCTCCTTCCACCACCACCCCACGCTTGCTGTTTTCTGCACAGACGTGAATGAACTCTTTCAAGCTACCCATGCGCCTCACAACTCCTTTATTACAAGCCTCCATTGCTGGTGACCTTGAACTTACTTGTCTCTAGTTTCTGGACCCAGTCCCCAGGTTCTTAAAAATCTGGGTAATATTGCCCATCTCCAGGGTTCTGTCATCTCCCTTATCCATTAAAATTTCTTAACATTTCTAGCCTCTTTGGATGAAAATTGAGCTTATTATATGATCACTATGTCCCAAGTTATAACATACTCATTATTTTTTATCCTAATGACAATATTGCAAGGTAGGTATTATTATATCTGTTTTGGAGATGAAGACACTGAGGTTCTGAGAGGCTCCCAACCAGTGAGCAGTAGAACCAAGATTTGAACCTGGTCTCTTTGGCTTCAAAATGTGAATTCCTTCCATTGCCCCAGGATGTGTCCAAGGCTGACAATCCGAACTCAGTTGGTTTCTGCTGGTACAGAAGAGTATGTTCTCCTACTTCTCCAAAATGAAGCTCAGAATGCATATGCCCATAGAAATTATATTATAAGTGGAGACTTAGTCTAGTTGGAAGCGAACACATATTATTACAGGAGCATTATGGATTAGTAAGGCCTGGTGAACTCCACTGGAAACTCAATTGCTTCTGATGTACATACAACCCACTTTACAAACAACTTCGAGGTCTCAAATCATGAGTGAGGTCAGGACAGCCTGTTCCAGGCCTGCTGGTGGGAGTTGCCAGAGTTTCTGGTAAAAATGTTGAGTAGCCAGATTTAGGAGGATGAGGAAATAGGTCCTTCAGAGGGGAACATTCTGAATGAGGTTCCAGGATTTTGCTGGAAGCCTGAGGGCTTGGCACCTTGGCGGAGTTTCCAGAAAATTCTCCAGAAGCACCCCTCCTTTCCCTATTCTCATGGATTGCTTCTGAAGGCATGGGCTTTGCTAATCTCCCCCTCATTTGACCCTGCTCACCCACAAGCCTAGCCCCCTTCTCAGCGGGAGGTGATGGTGGCTCTCAAAAACCATGACTTGAAGGAGAAGTCACTGCTGCCCTCCTATTTCCTGGCAGAATCCTCTCTTTTATTTACCAGAATGAGGAGAATGACGTCAAAGGAAAGCCCCACTTGCCATGGCCTTCCCATATTGCTTGACCCATCCAGGATCTCCCTCAGCTTCATCTTTGGAACTTTATGCAGAGATCTCTCATTATACCCTGACCACCCCCCCCACCCCCCGCCCCCAGCCAGCCTCAGCCTGGCCAGACCTGAAACGTGTGTCCTCATATAATGGAGTGGCCAGACCATGGTCTGCCCAGATCTGTCCCATCTCCCTAGAGTCCATTCTAGGAAAGTAGACCATTCTAGGGAAGTGATCCCCTATCTTTCCAGACCCACTGAGGAATCAGAACTGAAATTCTGCATATTTAAATTGTGGGAGGATGAGTCAGAGGGTTGACTCCTGGTGCAGCTGGGGTGGTGCTGGGGCAACTGGAGGGGGGTGGGGGAGAGGTCCCAGCCTGTTTCTACTTATCATTTCATAGCCCTGTGAAAACTGGCCCAGCCCGACCTCTGGTGTCTTGCGGGTAAAAGAATGTGCTCTGAGGAACTTGAGCCTTCCAGAAGTCTGCCTCGGGGAACATGAGCAATGGACTGACATCCAGCTAACCAACAGACTCCCCTCCCTCCCTTCCCCAGGGCCCTCCACGATGGAGGCAGGTGGCCTTGGGTGGGCAGGCAGGCTGTCCAGCCTGGTAGCAGGAGCAGGCTGGCGTTTCCCTCAGTTTACATGGTGGGAAGGTCAGAGATAAGCCCCCTCTGAGGAGGAGGGCAATGAGCTTCCATAAGTCAGTGGAGAGTAAGTGGGGCCTGGGTTTTTGCAGGAATGCTTGAGAAATGGGAGAGGTTGCTCTTTCTTCCTCCACGTGGCCCCAAGCTCCTGAGGAAAGCTGAATGGGGCAAAGAACGCCAAGCCCCCAGATTCTGTGAAGGGCTCTTGACACATGTCTTTTTCTGCCCCTGCTTCTGGCCCTTGGACTCACCTCTCCCTGTCCTCTTATTTTTAAGAGAAAGGCCTAGTTAGTGGTCTAAATTCTAGAAAACTCTGCTCTCACCAGAGTGAGCTGGCCACGGCCTCCCACTGCAGAGAGTCCCAGGCCTGAGTTCTTGGGAAGCCCAGTGTCTGCCTCTGACATAAATCCAGGCAGAGCTGGCCTGCCGGGGAGGGCACTTCACTTTATTGAGCTTCACAGATGTTGCATTTTTTACAAAGTAAAGGCAAGACCCTCCACCAGCAAAACGCTTACAACTAGTGTTACTGCCATACTCATTTTATTGCTGGTGGTCTGGCACAAACACACAGTATCTCTTAGGTATGTCTGTGCCTGTCCCCACATCAAGCCAGGGAGCAGCGGGCCCTACCCACTGCTGAGCCCTGCTCTTCCTGGCTCCAGGGCTCCCTGCCTCCAGGACAGCCAGCTGCTGCTCTCCGAGGACAGGGCTCCCCAGGAAAAGGAGCTTTGCCCTCTGTGGGTGATTAAAGCCCTTTCCTGTTCACATGTGTCAGAGCCTGATGTGGGATGGATTTGGCCCCTTTCACAGCTGGCATAAGGAAGAGAGTTTGCTGGGAGATCTTGTGGCAATATAGGATACAGAATAGCCAAAGAGGAACTCAGCAGACTTGGATTTAATTGGGGCAATTATTTTTTAAAATACCCTTTTTTTTAAACATACCTGAGGATATTAATTGATTTGAGAGAGAAACAGAGAGAGAGAGAGAGACAGAGAGAGAGAGAGAGAGAGAGAGAGAGAGAAACATTGATCAGTCGCACCTAGACTGGGGATAGAATCTGCAATCTAGGTATGTGCTCTGACTTGGAATCAAACCCCCAACCTTTTGGTATACAGGATAATGCTCCAACCAACTGAGTCACCCAGTCAGAGCTAAAATACATATTTTTAGTAAGGGCAGTATCTGGTTTGGAATCTTGACATTTTAAAAGTTAATAATAATAGTTAAACAATCTCTAGAGAGTTGGGCCTCCTGGACACTTCATTAGATGAAATTTCATGAGGGTTTTGTGGTATTGGTGGACCATGCAGTATACCATGTAATGACTTAATAAGGAAAAAAAAAAAAAGACTTATGGGAGCATTTGAGCTCTTGCTTGCTGGCATATGTTATCAGTTTGGCTCAAATAAACTCATAAAAATTCTCCAAAAAAAAAAAAAGACTTAATAAGCCAGTCAACATTTTCACAATCTTCGATGACCATTAAATGTCACACACACACATTTAGCCTGCGATGCCAACAGCAATCCTATCTAATAAAAGAGTAATATGCAAGTTGACCATCACTCCAACACACAAGATGGCTGCCCCCATGTGGACACAAGATGGCTGCCACAAGATGGCCAGCAGGGTCGGGCAGTTGGGAGGGACCAGGCCTGCCAGGGAGGGCAGTTGGGGGCAATCAAGCCTTCAGGGGAGGGAAGTTAGGGGTGACCAGGCCAGCATAGGAGGGAAGTTGGGGGAGACTGTCATGCAGGAAAGGGCAGTTGGGGGGGACCCAGGCCTGCAGGGGAGAGCAGTTGGGGGGGGACCGGGCCTGCCGGGGAGGGCAGTTAGGGGTGACCAGGCCTGCAAGGGAGGGCAGTTGGGGGCGACCAGGCTGGCAGAGGAGGGAAGTTGGGGGCGACCAGGCATGCAGGAAAGGGCAGTTGGGGGGGACCCAGGCCTGCAGGGGAGGGCAGTTGGAGGTGACCAGACCTGCAGGGGAGAGCAGTTAGGGGCAATCAGGCTGGCAGAGGAGTAGTTAGGCATCAATCAGGCTAGCAGGGGAGTGGTTAGGGGGTGATCAGGCTGGCAGGCAGAAGCGGTTAGGGGCAATCAGGAAGGCAGGCAGGTGAGCAGTTGGGAGCCAGTGGTCCTGGATTGTGAGAGGGATGTCCGACTGCTTGTTTAGTCCCGATCCTACCTGGATCGGGCCTAAATGGGCAGTCAGACATCCTTCGAAGGCTCCCAGATTGGAAAGGATACAGGCTGGGCTGAGAGACACACACCCCCATGCATGAATTTCGTGCACTGGGCCTCTAGTGATCTAATAAATGTGAATTTAATAATAAAAATCTGCAAAAACAAGAACTAGAATTCTTAAAAGCAACACTTATTCTCCGGTCCTTTGATTCTCATGTGCCTGCTCTCCTAGGACAGTGGTCGTCAAACTCATTAGTCAACAGAGCCAAATATCAACAGTACAGTGATTGAAATTTCTTTTGAGAGCCAAATTTTTTAAACTTCTTCTAATGCCACTCCTTCAAAATAGACTCGCCCAGGCCATGGTTTTTATGGAAGAGCCACACTCAAGGGGCCAAAGAGCCGCATATGGCTTGTGAGCCGCGGTTTGCCGACCACTGTCCTAGGATATGCCTAGCCTTTGTATCTTACACACCTGCTCTGGGCTGCGCATCACTATCCGCACAGCCGTGGAGCTGGCCAGCATCCCAGCCCCTCGTGCAATGCACAGCATCACCTGTGTTACCATGGAAATGTGTCTTGACTGGGTCATTTCCCCTCCTTACTCATGGGCCTTGGAAACTGACCTTAATCTTTCCAGTGTGTTCATTGCACTGCCTGCCCCCCTTGCCTCCCGTGATCATCACCATCTGGGGGTTTTCTTTCAGGCCCCTTTCCAGGGCACACAGGTGCCTCACCCTAGTTGTGTTTCAGGCTGACCACACTAAACTTCATTTTGTGATATTGAGGGTGCCTTTCACACCTCCGAGTCCTCCTGTTCCTCTCTCCTCCTCACCACGGATCTTCTGTCTACACCCTTTGATTCTTCTCAGCTGTAAGGCCACTTTCTCCAGGAATCTTTTCCCAAACCTTCTCCCCAACTTCACTGGGTTTTCTGCCCCTCCCACATCTCCCTGACACCCTGTCCTCTCCCATCTCAGTGATACTAGCTGGTTTTTTTATTGTGATAAAATATGCATAACATAAAACTTACCATTTTAACTATATTTACTTTTTAAAAAAATATGTTTTTATTAACTTCAGAAAAGAAGGGAGAGGAAGAGAGAAATAGAACCATCAATGATGAGAGAGAATCATTCATTGGCTATCTCCTGCACACCCCCTACTGGGGATGAAGCCCACAACCCCAGCATGTGCCCTGACCAGGAATCAAACCGTGACCTCCTGGTTCATAGGTGGATGCTCAACCACTGAGCCACACCGGCTGGGCCATTTTAACTATTTTTAGGTGTACAGTTCAATGGCATTAAGTACATTCACACTGTTGTTCAACCATTATTGCCATCCATCTCTAGAACTTTTTCATCTTTTCCGACCGAAACTGTACCCATTAAACCCTAACTCTCTACTCCTTCCCCACCCACACCCCCAGCCCCTGGCAACCACCATTCTACTTTCTGTCTCTATGAATTTGCCTATTCTGGGTTCCTCGTGTAAGTGGAATCATGCAGTGTTTGTACCTTTGTATCTGGCTTATTTCAGTTAGTGTGATGTTGTCAAGGTTCCTCCACTTTGTATGTAGAATGTGTCAGAATTCCTTTGTTTTTACAAGCCTCCATAATATTTCATTGTATGCATATATCACATTTTGTTTAGACTTTTATCCGTTGACAGGCATTTGGGTTGTTGCCACCTTTTGGCTATTGTGAATAATCCTGCTATGAACACTGGTGCACAAATATCTGCTCAAGTCCGGCTTTCAATTCTTTTGGCCATATGCCCAGAAGTGTAAATGCTGTATCATATGGTAATTTTTTTTTTTTTTAGGAACTGTTTTCCACAGTGGCTGCACCATTTTACGTTCCTACCAGCAATGTGCAAGACCTCTAATTTCTCCACATCTTACCCAATACTTGGTTTTTTAAATAACCATCCTGGTGGGTGTGAAGTGATATCGCACTGCTGTTTGGATGGGACCAGCAATATTGTGGTTGCTTCTTTTTCTGTGTGTGGTTGCTTCTTTGATGACCTGTGCTCCTCAGTACCTTGAAAGTTTGTAAGTTCAGCACCTGGGCCTGTCTCAGTCACCTCCATGTCTTCTCCCCCAGCAGAGTGCCTGCCCACAGTCAAATATGATGGCCAAGAAACCGAACAACCGAGAATGAATGAAATCTGGTCCAGGTGTCTTTTCAGACCCCAGGTCCTGGTGTTCCGTGTGTGAAGCAGGCATCATCCACGCTGCCGACGGGCCTGGGTGTGCTCCCTTAGTGGCAGACCTGGGTACAGGCCAGTTCTTTCCCAGTACGGCCATTTGCCTTCAGGCGATCTTTAAACCACTCTGGCACCTAACATAGACCTGGCCCTGCACCTCATAACCTACGAGACAACATGCAGGAGGGAGGTGCTGTCACACACCTAGACAGAGGAGACAGGCAGCTCAGTCCAGGACATTCGCAGGTGACAACAGCCCACAGTTTTAGGGGACTGCAAACTTTTCTCACTCCCTTATGCAAAATATACTCAAAATGTGTTTGAATCGTTCGAAAAGAAATGCCAAATTTGAAAACTTGGCAGCACCCCTGTCTTATGGGCCCTTTAGAAACGCATCAACTCAGACAAAGTTGGCGCAGGGGAGTGAGCAGAGAAGTGTGTGTGCCAGTTTGTTTGAGTGACTACAGAGCAGCGTTTGGTCAGTTGGTAGTGTGGGTCAGGGGAACGTCCCAGGCCCGGCAGCCTGCTCTGCCCTTGTTCCTGAACATGGTCTCAAGGAGAGCACAGGAGTCTCTGTACTTACCCATCACTTTATCTAAAGGCTAGCACAGCCCATGGCGTGAAAACACTCACCCACCCGGGTGTCCTGTGTGGCTGTGCACTGAGGGCAGGGAGTGAGCAGTGAGCCTGACACTCTGCCTGCTGGGCCCTCCAGGACCCTCCCACTCTCTGCAGTGCTTGGCCCTCCACAGAATCCTCTGAGGTCTCTAAAAGTCAAGGTCACTGGCATAGGGCATCATGGATTCAGGACGAGAACCCTGGCCCCAGGCTCCCAGTCCAGCCCTTCTAGCATCTGTTGGCCTTGCCTGCCCATGGCCATCTGGGCCTCCCCGAGGGGAGTGATGTGGGCCTGTAGCATCACACCCCTGTTCTGAGTGTTGGACATGGGTCAGTGTGGGTGGAAGGATTCTTAGTGTGGTGAGGAGTGAGGTGCATAGCGCGCATGGTCTTAGCAGGGATATTTTACAGTTTTGGGCTTCTAGACTAAAGTGACTGCTCTAAGACTCGGACCCTTGCAGTGTCACTGAGGCGCATCAGCCTTCCTTCCAGAGGGCAGGCACAGCCATCAGACTGCTGGCTGAGCAGCGGCGGCCAACTGTTCGTGCCTGTGCTCCTCTCTGGAACCAGAGCCTTCTAGCTCTTTAATGACGCATAGGGAGTTTCCCTATTCAGCCACGTTATGGTGTCTGCCTCGGGGGAAACTGAGGCTCAGAAGGGTTTAGAAACTTACTCAAGTTCACACAGCTACTACCTAGGGTTAAAACCAATTTATTGCTTTTTCTTTTTAAACGACGTTATTCAGATATACTTGACATGTAAAAAGCTTTACATATTTAATGCATATGATTCAGTGAGTTTGGGAATAAGCATATGCCCCTAGGCCTACCCAGTTTGACTCAGTGAATAGAGCAGACAAAAGGGTCTCCTGTTCAATTCGGGTCAAGGGCACGTACCTGTTGCAAGCCCGATCCCTGGCCTCAGTTGGGGTGTGAGCAAAGAAGTGTGTGTGCCAGTTTGGGAGGCAATCAATGTGTCTCTCTCACATTGATGTTTCTCTCTCTTTGCCTCTCCCCTTCCCTTCCACTCTCTCTACAAATCGATGGGAAAAAAAAAACATCGTGAGGTGAAGATTAACAACAACAACAAAAATATGTATATAACCCAGAAACCATCACCACCATCAAGGTCATAGACTTATCTATCACCTCCCAAAGTTTCCTCCCACTCTTTTTTATTCTGGGCGAGGGAGGGGAGGGGGAAGGGTAAAGAACACTTAACCCTTTAAGATTTGCCCGCTTAGCAAATTTTAAACATACAATGCAATACTGTGCTATAATATAGTACATCTCCAGAACTTATTTATCTCGCACACCTGAGACTTTATACCCTCTACCGTCACATCCTCATTCCCTTCCCCTCCCACCCCTCGCGACCACCATTCCACTCTGCTTCTACTTCTACGAGTTTGGCTATTTTAGGGTCATACACATGAGATCATATACTATTTGCCTTTCTGTGTCTGGCTTCTTTCACTAAAATTGGTGAATTGACTCCCTATACTGTGTGTTTGTTTCATCTCATTGCCTCAGATTTCATCAAAACTCCCAGTAGCCAGCCCCTTTCCAGGACGCCTCTGTGGGGGAGGAAGTAGGTGTCAGGTCCCAGCCAGCTGCGGAGGTCAGAGAGCCATGCTAATGTGGCTAGGGAGAGGGCGATCTCCCCAGGCCCAGCTCCTCCGCCCCTGCAAATATCATCATTTCAGACTTGGCTTCACTGTGGACATTGAGTCAGTCACATGTGGGTTCGAATGCCAGCTCTGCCTAAAACCAGCCACTTAGGTAGACCCAGTAACTTCTGTGAGCAGGAGACAGTGTACGTCACAGACTTGGCAGAGTCGGCCTGTATAATAAATAGATGTCCAAAATCCTGGCGCTAGAACTGGGGTGTCTACAGTAGAGCCTGTAAGTTGGAGAGAGGCTCAACATCCCACAGGAGACAGGACAGGGTGGGGGGACAGAGAACACACACAGCTCTGGTTTAAGGCCTAAGCCAGAAAGAAGGGCAATGGTTATGGAACGAGACATTGTTAAATTCTGGCTGTATTTACTAATGAAAACATTTTTAAATTAACAGCTTTTACTGTTGTTTTATTTTAAAAGTATCATGTGTTCTTTATTGAAAAATTAGGAAATACAGAGGCAAACACACACACACACACAATCACAATCACAATCACCACAGTCCCATCACTAAGAGAGCCTTAGTCTTCCTGAGTTTTTTTCTGCATGTTCTATTAATCCAGATGAGTTTTCTAAATTAGAGATCATACTCTTCCAAACCACTAGTTATTTTTGGGAACCTGCAAGATGTTACAGCGTCTTTCCGTGTTAATAAGACTACATCTCCACCTTGCTTCGAAGGGGCTGCCTCCTATCTCACGCTAAGACTGGACCACTTTCTATTTGAATTCTGCATGGAAAGGTGGGCTAGTGGGTGTGGCATGAGAGGAGGAAGGAACAGAGGGACACTAACCAGAGTCCGGGAGTTGGTCACTCTCCTGGGTGCTCTGTTCTCTGTACACAGCTGGTGTCAACTTTAGATGACCTAGACCAGGCAGAAGTTTGGGCCCCTTTGCTTTCTGGTCAGTCAGGGAGCCCCCTTGGCCAGCAATTTTCCAATGTGTCCCATGCAAACACCAGTAGAGAGGACAGGCAACCATGGGCCCAGGCTGGATGAATGTGCATGTCGGGGAGGGGAGAGGACCAGGAGGAGGGCTGACCTCTCCCCAGCCCCATGGTCCTCAGAAGCCCTGAGCTCAACAGCACTGAGCAGAGTCCAGTGTGCGAGGCAGATCTGGTCCACAGCCCTGTTTTCCTGTGTGGGATTTTGATGCCCACCTAGTTCAGGGCTCTACCCTCTCTGGGAGCACCACAAATGAGAATTAAACTGAATCCCATCAGTGCTAAATGAAAAAACCCACAGAGTCAGGTCAGTAATGCGACTGGTTTCCATTGGCCTAGACAAGGCAGTAAGAAAATGCATCTCATGGAAAAGAGCCCTCAAGAACCTTCAAGATCTTGGAGAGCTGACAGTGCTGACTGTTCATTGTGGGCCAGATTTAAAACGGCCTGGCCACGTCCCCACAGCACAGGCAGCAGTGTGCCCACAGACCACCTGGGGGTCTCTGGGACCCTCACAGAGGGTCTTATGGTGTGGCCTGGCTCCGATGGATGCAGCCTCAGCTCTCCGTCTGCAACAGGAGGGGTTGAACTAAAGGGTCTTCCAGCTTCCCAAGTTCTCTGATTCTTGGGAGCCGCCCAGGTTTCAGAAGGATGTTAAATGCCTTTGGCAGGAGGCTCTCCAGTGTGATGCAGTATTTCATCCAAGAGTGAGGGCTCTGGAGGACCCAGCTGCACACATCGCAGGCCAGGGTGACGCTGTCTTCTGTAGAGAACCACGTTCTGGGGTCCTAACCTGAGGCTGAGCTCAAGGCACTGAAGGCTGGCAAGCCTGCGTTTTTACATTGGATCCCCCATTTCCAGCTGGGTGACCCTCTCCTCCAGGGATGAAGGTATTGATCCCTCCATGCTCAGCTCCCTGCCTGGACCCAGAGAGGAGAAAGAATAGATGCCCATGAGAGGAAGAGTCCTCCCCCGACTGGAGAAGGGCTGCACCGGGAACAGGGAGCCCACCCTCTCCCCTTTCTCTCACCTTTGTTCCCAGAGTCACTCCCAAAGGCCTGGGAGAAAGGCCAGGTTCAGAGGCCAGCGGTGGAGCCAGGAGACTGGGTGGTGGTGACCGGCATGCACTCTCATTGCAGGGAATAGCAGCCTCCTCCACACTGAGCTCTGTCAGAAGCATTGGCAGGATCTGCCCCCTAGTAAGTGCCACAGCAGCACCCAGGACACCCGGAAGGAGACCAGCAGCATGTGGGGTCTCATGGTGGTCGCCCAGCTGCTGGCAGGCATTGGAACAGTGCCCATTCAGCCATTTGGGATCTCCTACGTGGATGACTTCTCGGAGCCCAACAACTCGCCCCTGTACATCGGTGAGTCACAGGCTTGAAGAGGGCTGCAGCGGGGGCGGGGGAAGGAGGGGTGGTCAGGCCTGATCTGACACTTAGGCTCTGAGGGGCTGATTTGAGGTCTTATCCCCCTTCGCCCCACAACACAGCAAACGAGTGCAGAGGTTTGGGGATCAGACAGACCTGGTTTGAATGGCAGTTCTGGTACCTACCAGCTATGAGATCTGTGCAAGTGGCTGAGCCCCAGACCCCAGGTTCCTCACCTGCAGAATGGGGCTGACAGTATCTGTGTACTGGGCAGCTGTGGGACTACATGAGGTCATGTATGTAACCATTTAGCCCCCTGTCAGGCACAGGGAAGCTCCTTGACCAGCAGTAGCTACTGGTGCTGTCAAGCCCTCCAGGCCTGGGCCGGGGCACAAATGTCTTTCCGAGTCATCCACTTAAGCACAGGTTGGCCTCAAAGAAGCACATGCAAAGAAGGTAGATGATATTTGACTGCTCAAATCCTTCCCTTAGCACAAGCCATATTGAGCATCCTCAAGGGCCCTATACTCCAGACCAGACAGACTACACCCACTGGCTCTGTGGCCTCACAAGCTCCTGCCAGGACCTCCAACATTGTCCCTGCACAGGCCTTTGCCCACCAGCACTGCCCTGGGCAGGCATCTTTAAATGCCAGGGAGACCGTTTCCCTCCTGACAGGTGGATCTCTCTGGCAGCTGGCTGGAGGAGAAACAGCTTTGATTCTGCACATCTTAGGATCTTGAGCGGTTCTAGGATTGCCTGGGGGAAATGCCATAGGTGTGGACTTGTCAGGGTCAGAGGACAGATGGCGTGACATCTCATGAATCCTTCGGCTAGGGAAGGAGTCTGGGGCTGTCACACCTTCTCAGTTCCCCTCAGTCTCTTTACCCTGCTCTCCTTTACAGCCATCTTATTTGCCATCTCCGTATTTGGACCGGCTTTTGGGTACCTGCTGGGCTCTGTCATGCTGCAGATCTTTGTGGACTATGGCAGGGTGGACACAGGTGAGTGTGTATGATGATGCCTCCCCCATTGCCAATTTCACGAAGCAGCCTCCCTGCCCCTCCCCCCCCCCCCCCCCCCCCGCACCTCCACCCCTCACCCACCACACCCCTAGCCAATCAGGGCAGAGAGTGAAGCTTTAATTGCAAATGCTCACTGCCACTTACTCATTCCTGTGCTCACTCCTGCTGTCCCTCAGACAGCTCGGAGCAGATGGCATGTGCCCCCACTCCCAGGGCCCATGTTGGACTCTAGGAAGAAGGGGGTACACTGCTGAAAAAAACACACATTTTCTGCCCTCAGGAAGTTTGCAACTCAGGTTAGCTGCAGGAAAACCTTGAGACCTAGGGAAGTTGCCATCACAGCTGCCTATCTTGGTGGTTAATATTAAAATCATTCCCACCAGCCAGAAGATGTGCCTAGAAAGCAGGTGTGAGCCAGACCCTCAGGAATAACACCTCTACCTGTGCCAGGCACACAGATAGAGCCTGCTCACCCCACAAAGAATATGAGCAGGTGTTAAACCCAGCCACTCTGCCAGAACCCACAGACTCCTGTCTCCTGGTCCATCAGACCATGATGTCATCTGCATGATGTCCTCTGCCTGTACTTCAAACCAAAGGGGAAAGCCAGGCGGAGCTTCCTGCTTCAGGGTCAAGCCATCTTTGCCCTTTCACTGGCACTGCCTGCATTGATTCCTGGCTGTTGGTTGACCAAAAGAATATCAACTGAAATCCTGGTCCACCGGGGACAGTGCCCAGGGATGCCTGTCATTGTTTGGCTGAGATCCACTCTGCTTCTTCTGCTTCCTTCCTAGGTAGTTCCCTTACAAAGAGAAACACAATGGCAGGCTCTTAGATGTGGATGGGAGACTTGCCAGGAGAAAGCATCTCCTTTGGAGGCCAGGCAGCCCACTCTGTGGATGTTGTTTCCTCGGGCTTCTGAGGATTATGAGGCATCCTTTCTTAGGGAGCAATAAAGTTGGGCAGCAATAGTATTCAGTGGTTTAGAGCTCAAGTTTGGACACCAGGAAGACATAGGTTTGAAATTGATCAATAATCTTAATCTTGGACAAGGACATGGTTAACCTCTCTAAGGTTCAATTTTTTGATTGGTTGGAAATGGGTGGAATAGCCCCTCCCTCATAGATTTACTGGGAGAACCCAGCAGGATAATAGAGGTAAACATGTAGTCTAGTGTCTGGCCCGTGATAAGCCTCAAGAGAGTTACTGCCAAGGATTGGGAGTAAAATAAGGTGAGGCCAAGATTCGGATCCCTTCAGCCTGGGATTATCTGATGTTCTGCTTCATGTGCAGTGGCCTCCATTTTTTGGGAAGACCAGAATGGCCAGGATAGGGAATGTCATCTTAACCAAGGTTCTAGTTCATGGCTTTACCTCTTCTCCATAGTGAGGAGAAAATCCCCCTGATCAAAGAGTCTCTTCCCAGTAAGGTGAGATCATGCATTCATCCAACAAACACTTGTGTCCTTTGCTTTCTCTTCAGAGTTAATTAACTTGAGCCCTGGAGACCCCCGATGGATTGGAGCCTGGTGGCTGGGCCTGCTCATTTCCTCGGCCTTCTTGGTTTTCACCTCCTTCCCCTTTTTCTTCTTTCCTCGCACAATGTCCAGAGGAGTGGAGGTAAGGTTCTGAGAGCCCATAACTATGTATAGGAGTTTAAGAAAGGGAGGTGAGGGTAGAAAATAAACAAATCTGAGAAGCTGCAGCAAGTTAAGCAAATTCTGAGTGAAATCTAAATAAATCTCATGATGCAGGACTTTTCAGAGGCCTTGAGAGGTAAGAGTGCTGATGAATTTCCAAAAGATGGTATCTCATCAGTGTGCCCTTCCCATGGTAGCATCCAGGGATGTAGTTAGGGAAACACTGAGCTCATCTAAACTGGGATAAAAATAAAAGCTGACTATGTGACCTGGTGCAGTTGACTTTTGCATTCCAAAGGGCTCATCATGCCTGAAGGACTGAGCAAGAAGGGAGTCCTAGTGCTTGAGTGTGAGGGTGGGCTGAGAGTAGATCATAGTTAAGCAGATTGACCTCCTACCCATCTTTCAGTCACGTCTATTGGGGAAAGAACTCAGGGAAGGATGAGAATGGAAAACAGAGATGAAAAGTCTGGGTGGGGACTTTGATGGTGGGCTGATGGGTCTAAAACCTGTTTTGATCCCATGAAGTTCTGGGGTGCTGCAGTGATGGGGCTACCAGTCAGGTGGCAACATGGCAGCTAGGTTGAGGATGGGATTTAGGAAGGAAGGAAGACTGGAAATCTGATGAGGCCAGTGCAGAGACAGGGGATGACGGCTGAGGCCAGAGCAGGCATAGACGTTCTTCGGAAAGCAAAGGGCACAGGTGTTCGCAGGCGGTGCTGAAAAGGACTCAGCAGTGACCTGGATTGGAGGAGAAGCGGGGCTACAATTAGACCAAGGTTGTGAGCCAGACACAGAGCTCAGCGCTCAGCAATGAGGTGTATGAGATCTTGGCCCAGTCTTGGGAGGAGGGGCAGGAGTAGGAAGATCTGGGCTTGTCTTGGGGGAAAATTTCAGAGGGCAACACATCATGGTGGTTTTGGGGTCAAGCAAACCTGAGTTTGAGTCCAGCTCTGCTACTTATGAACTCAATGAGTGGTCTTAAGCAGGTTTCCTTGTTTCTAAGTTTCTTCTCCTTTACAATCCTGGCGATAGAGTAGGTATCCCAGAAGGAGGCTCTGAGGAGTGGGACAATGGCGTGCTGGGCACAGTGCCCAACATGGAGTGAGCGCTGAGTGAACGGCAGCTCCTGTGCCTGGTGATGAGTTTCCCTGGAGGACCCGCACAGTCAGCACTCAGGCCTTGCGTGTGTGGCGGTGTAGAGCTCTAGCCGATGAGTTCGGAAGAGGTAGGCAGGTTCACTGAGGAGGTATGCACAGAAAGTTCAGGCACAGGGCCGGGACAGAGCTTTGAGCAGGACTCAACTCTGGGCCCAGAAGGAAGAAGGTACTCTGTAGAGGAGATAGAAAAACAGAGCTGGAAAATACGTTCTAGACTAGAGTGGCTCAGAAGCCCACGGCCCCTGGAATCTGAGGACAGGGAGAAACGTAGCCATGACAGACAGGCAGGGGGTGAGATCCAGTCAGACCCTTTTTGGCATTTGTTGTGAGGAAGTTATAGATGAAATAACATGCCCAGAGCTATCTTGGGAGGCACTGGCATGGCAGCATTCTGGTCAGCAGCCAAAGCACTGGGCTCACTAAATGCAGGTGGCATTTATTTCAAGAGACATTCTCTGGACACCCTCCCAGCACACCTGGGGTAGCTCACTGCTGCCCAGCCCTGAGCCACTGAGACCAGAAGGGTCAAGGGCCTAGGAAGTGTGGCTGCAGGGCGCCTGGGTCATTAACACTGATTTCCTTTGCTGCCTTCAGACGTCTCCTGCCATGACGGAAGAGGCAATGAAGATGACAATCAAGCCAAGAAGCTCTCTGGTGGATTTCATTAAACGTAAGTGAGTGACCTGGCAAAGCCCTGGGTGGGCTGGCTTGGGGCGGGGGGGGGGGGGGGGGGGGGGAGGGGCAATCAGGGAGTGCCCAAGACCATGAGGTATTGTGTATAAGGAGCCTTAAGAACAGGTGGCCTATAATTGGCCCATCTCACAGGAGGGCTTCCGCTAGGAGACACAGATTCAAGCAGAGCCAGCTCGGCCCCATGTTCTTCTCTCTCTCCTCCCTTTACATGGAGGTGAATGTCCCCAGTGTTCGTCTTATTTCTTATCTACCCGCCACCTGATTTCTTTCAGACACATTCTCATTTTTTATTTATTTTTAAATATGTTTTTATTGATTTCAGAGAAAGGGAGGGAAAGAGAGAGAGAGCAAAACATTGATGAGAGAGAAACATCAATTGGCTGCCTCATGCATGCCCCCTACTAGAGATCGTGCCTGCAACCCGGGCATGTGCCCTGTCCGGGAATCAAACCAGTGACCTCCTAATGCATGGAACGAAGCTCAACCAACTGAGCCACACTGGCAGGCCATATTCTCATTTTATTTTACCCATGAGTATGTTGAGTGGGGGTCTGAGAGGCTGTGTGGCCCTGGCCGGGCCACTGAACTCCTCAGTGCCTCAGACTCTGCCCTGAGGAAGACAGGAGTGTGGTCTGGAGGGAGGAGGAAGGGCAGTGGCCGGGCTCCCAGTACCCTGACAGCTGTGGCCCACGAAGTGCTGGCCCCTGATGGTGGTCTGTTTGCAGGGTTCCCCCGCATCTTCCTGAGGCTCCTCATGAACCCTCTTTTCATGCTCGTGGTCCTGGCTCAGTGCACCTTCTCCTCCGTCATCGCCGGCCTCTCCACATTCCTCAACAAGTTCCTGGAGAAGCAGTATGGTGCCTCCACGGCCTATGCCAACTTCCTCATCGGTGAGTCCCAGCCAGACCAGACACAGACAGGAGCTAGAGGAGGACTTGCCCAAGAGAAAGACGTTTCAGGACAATTTTCTTGGTTGGCAATCTAGAGTGCTCTGAACAAATTGCTGAGCCCCTGTCATTCCAGGCAGGAGTGGGTGGAGGCGGGGGCTGCCTTCCTCCCCATCAGGGCCTGGAGGCCTGACAGCCTCCCAGAGGCCCTGAGACATTGGGGGCAGCAGGGGAAAGAGAGCATCAATTTCAGGTGCAGTGCTCCTGGTTCTGCTCCTTCTTCTCAGGCACTTGAATACATTTGCTTGGTAGGGAGTATGTGGCCCAGGGATTCTGGGCTCTGGCTACACTTTAGGCTCCCCTGGGAGCTTTAAATAATACAGATGCCCAGCCCCACCCCCCTCAATACAGCAGCGTCTCTGGGTGGGGCTCAGCATTGAGTGTTTTTGCCAGTGAGGTTAAGAAGCACTTATGTGGTCCCACCAAGTAGCCAAGTGAATTACTGGGCTCAGTCCACAGGTGAGTTTGACTATATAGAACCCCGACCCCTGTGTGGCCCTTGGATGTGACTTTACTTCTCTAGCTTAGGCCTCTGACTACAGGCAGGGGGCACCACCAGTGCCTTGCTAACCTCGTGTGGTCACAGTTAGGATGCAGTGAGCGGTCAGGCAATGAAAGGCACCAAATAAATGTACATTCAACCCACATCCTTCTGGACACAAGGCCCCACTTCTTTCTTTATTCTTTGCACAGGCAGGGTAACCCTCTAGGTCAGGGCAACTCTGCAGGTGTGCCTGGCAAACAGAAAGTGCTCAATGAATGTCAGGTATTGCTCCTGTAATGGAACACCTCCAGTGCTCCTTCAGGAAGTTGTGCCCCTTCTTTGTGCTCGGTGTCTGTGCCCACACCACCCCCCCAGGCCTGTGCACACAGACCCGCTACCCTCTCTCTCTCCAGGTGCTGTGAACCTCCCCGCCGCGGCCTTGGGGATGCTGTTTGGAGGAATCCTCATGAAGCGTTTTGTCTTCTCTCTACAAACCATTCCCCGCGTGGCTGCCATCATCATGACCATCTCCATTATCCTGTGTATCCCTCTCTTCTTCATGGGATGCTCCACCCCAATCGTGGCGGAGGTCTACCCACCTAGGTAATGGGAATGAGGGGTGAGAAGATACCCTTTGCTAAAGGCCAGAGCCTGGATCAGGCTGCCATACCTCTTCCTTTCTGCCTTCTCAACTCTCTTCTCTCTTTTTGACTTTTTGACCTAATCTCTCATGTGGATACTTAGAAAATCAGGTCTTGAATAAAATGCTGAATTATAAGAAATCAGAGGGTCCTAGTGGGCCACCAGCAATCAGGGTTAAGATTCTGTTTTTTTAAGAAGCACCAAAAACTAATTAGTTTGGTTTCAGGGCGACTCTGTAGGGTTGTGAGCCTCAAGAACAAAGAAATAAGCTGTGTTTGGCATCAGCTCTGTGCCAGCCAGAAGTAAAGTCTCACTGAGCTGCTGAAGAAAGATGAGAGAAGGAGACTTGAAAAGAACAATGAAAGTGATGGCAGACTTTTACAATGAGGGCAGGTGAAGTATACCTGTCCATTTGCATAAAGCAATGGTTCTCAACCTTTCTAATGCCGCGACCCTTTAATACAGCTCCTCATGTAGTGGTGACCCCCAACCATAAAATTATTTTTGTTGCTACTTCATCACTGTAATTTTGCTACTGTTAATGAATCGTAATGTAAATATCTGTGTTTTCCAATGGTCTTAGGTGACCCTGCTAGCGGTTCTCAACCCACAGGTTGAGAACCACTGCTGTAGAGCCTAAGACCATCGGAAAATACAGATATTTACATTACGATTCATTAACAGTAGCAAAATTACAGTGATGAAGTAGCAACAAAAATAATTTTATGGTTGGGGGTCACCACTACATGAGGAACTGTATTAAAGGGTCGCGGCATTAGAAAGGTTGAGAACCACTGGCATAAAACAACATGGTCCTAAGTTTTAAGTCTGGCTTCAAGTTCAGGAAGAACTTGAGAGGCTCGTGAAGGGAGCATTTAGCTTTTTCCTGGGTGCTACCTTTCAACCACCTCTTCTTTTAAATTTTGCCTGATGAGGTTACAACATTGGGAGACGCCGTACCTTTCAGCCTCGGTGCTTTCTCTGTCTCTCTCTTTGAAATAACCTCTTCTGTCTTTGGTGGGGGAAGGAGAACAGGGATATGGTTACTCAGGATGGGAAACCTATGGTTTGTACTGGTCTTCTGCAGGCTGACTGTGGATTGAGAGAAGCTGAGAAGGCCCTGGGCCTTTGAGTGTCTTCACTGGGAGTTAGCGGGTTTTGTCATCAGTTCTGACGCAGCTCTTACTAGTTGGGGAAGGTTACTTAACTTATCTAATCTTCAAATCTTCAGTGTTCTTATCCATAAAAGGAGCATAATAATTATAGAATTATTGTGATGACGTGCATGACAAACCCCCTGGGCACAGTGCCTGGCACATAAGAGAGGCCCCGTTAATGTTAACATCGTTAGCATAATTATTTGAGCAAAGCTCTGGACTGTGGTGTGTCAGCCCTATCCCAGCCCTCCCTAAAGAAGATCATGAATATCGGGTAGGAGGAATGGCGGGAATGGTGAGATCATCCAGTGAAATCTCCTTGTTTGAGGCTCAGGGGGATGGAGGGCAAAGTCTACATAGACCAAGGGACAGGAACCAGGTAGACCTGATTGCTTCACGGAGCCCCGCCCGCCCCTCAGCCTGAGCCCAGGCGGAGGTGGAGGAGAAGGGAAGGGAAACGGTGCCTGTGACTTTTGTGTAGCATCTGCTCTCTCTCCCATCAGAGTCCTGCTTGGTTGTTTGTCTTGAGCACTTCTGCGGTGGGCGGTGGGGGGTGGGGGTTTGGGAAGGGTTTGCCAGCGGAGCCTTTCTGACTCGCAGCTGGTGGGGTTGGGCTTCTAGTAGCGGAAGAAACAGAGAGGGGCCATGAGCACCAACCAGCAGCCAATTCACCGTCAGCCCCAACAGGCATAATTCATGGTGCTGTCGGCCCCAGACACACCAAGACATACAGCGCACCAGCCAGGCGGGAACTCGCACTGGGCCGGAGTAGAGAGATGTTTCTCTGGTCTTGCTTTGTTTGAGTCCCTGTTTCCTGTTTTCCTGGCAGCACATCAAGTTCTATACACCCGCAGCCTCCTGCCTGCCGCAGGGACTGCTCGTGCCCGGACTCCATCTTCCACCCGGTCTGTGGAGACAATGGGGTAGAGTACCTCTCCCCGTGCCACGCGGGCTGCAGCCACATCAACGTCAGCTCTGTAGCCTCCAAGCAACAGGTAAGGGCAGGAGGAGCCCCACAGGGTCCCTGGGCTCAGTGTGTGCCCTCAAAGACTGCACCTGGGCTCCAGGATGGGCAGGGCACCACCCACACCATCCTCATTGCCCCATCCTGGCCTCCAGACCACACCCGCCCTCTCTCTACCTCCCCTTCCCTAAGGTCATGACCAGATGCCTACAGCCCAAAGTCAACTAAAGATTGGCCGATATTTAACAAATGCACATTCCTGAGGCTTGGAGCAGAAACCAGCTGGAGCACTCCTTTAGCGGAGACCTCCCAGTCTCATCCTGACGGGTCCTAATGGGCATCTTTGGGTCCTGCGTCCCGGCCCTGTTGGAAAGCCAACATGGACCAGGCCCAGATAAGTCAAGGACACAGGGTCCTCTGGGATGTGGACCTGGAAGGTTAGAGTTGGAAGCAGCCATCAAGGGCATTAGGTTCACCCCCTCAGCTCCCAGGTGTGGCCACACAAATGGCCTGACATCATGCAGTTATTTAGGGTCAAATCTGACTTTAGAACCCAGGACCCTGTCTCAGTCTGGGGGCACATCTACTCAAGGTCATGTACCTCCTGGCCACCGGCCTTCCATACGTGTAACCCACATTCGGTAGTTCACTTAGTGAGGTCCTATCAGCCCTCTGAGCGCTAGGGCTCCTGGCCTTCTAGGATCAGCCAGCAGCAAACTAGAGTCATCTGTTCAGTTATTCAACAAATAATGGACACCTGGCACAGCGATGCATGCTGAGGATATAGTGGCGGACCCATCCGACAAGGTTCCTGCTCTCATGGAGTTTGAATTCTATCCAATAAATGCACAAGATCGTTTTAGAAAGTAGCTCATGCCATCAAGAGAGTTAACGGACAGAGTGTGCCTGGGGGTCTCCCTGAGGAGGTGACATTAGAACTCAACCACCAGAAGAAAACCTGAAGGTGAAGTATTTGCACTAAAGGAACAGCAAGCACCAAGCCCCAGGGCATGGCTGAGCTGGATGTAGGAGAAATGAGAGAAGGCCAAGGTTGGTGCCAGGCCAGGGAGCAGGCAGGGGCCAGAGACGGGCAGGCCAGGTTTAAGAGTTGGGTGTTGTTTTTCTTAAGAGCACTGGGAAGTCTGTGCAGTTCCCCTAAGGAGGGGAACGCACCTTATGCCCTTAAGCCTGTGTGGAGGTCATGGGCAAGGCTAACCCCCACTTCCCATCCTCTCTCCGAGGATAAGGGAGGCTGCTTCCACAGCCACCCCTGTGAGCAGAGGAGTGTGAGTCTCAGGCAGAGCAGGGACAAGGAGCTTGGACAAGATGTCCTCTCAGCTGCCTTCTAGCTGGAGGAGTCTGTGGTGGCTTCTGTGGTTCGCTTGTTATCATTTACTTACCTCTGACTCACCTACTTCCAGAAAGAATCCTGACAAGTTTCAAATAGTATAAATCATCATCCCTTAACATAATATCAAGGAAAAAAAATAGTAAGTTATAAGAAAATGGTGATAGGCTAGTCCGTCAGACACTGCAAGCGGGGGAGTAAAGACCACCTGGGCAGTGGCTCAATTGTACAATAGTGTTGACCATATGGGCTTGCCGGCTTGAGATGGGACCTCCCTCCCTGGAGGCCTGTACAGACAGGAGGAATTCCTCTCTGGCAAAGGCCAGACAGATGAAGAGCTTAGTGCATTCTATTGTGTATTCTTTGTTGTCTGCCCCTGTTTATACCTTCCTAACCCTCCCTGCCATAAACACACACACAGCAAAAACAGCAACCCACAAAGCCACGGCTGCTGGGCATAAGGTGGCCCCCAGAGAAGAGCCTTCCCCGTCCCTGGTCCCAAGCCAGGTGGGCCTTGTGTGGCAGTGGAATCCTGCATATACGGATGTGGGTGCACCTGCTGGAGGAGCCCAGCTGGTTCCTATTGCCCAAACGGGTCAGGGGTGGGATCCATGGGACACCTTGAAACCCTCGGCTGACCTCTCCAGCCTCTGAATCCAGCCTCACCCAGCTCCTCAGGGGACCCAGAGGGCAGAGGAGTTGAAACCTGAGGGACTGTCTGGCAAGAGCTGGTGCAGGTGTTTGACGTGTGTGCAAGCAAAGTAATGACGTTTTCTCTTTTTTCCTCTCCTTTTTTAAGATCTATTTGAACTGCAGCTGTGTGACCGGGGGATCTGCTTCAGCAAAGACAGGATCGTGCCCCATCCCCTGCGCCCACTTCCTGCTCCCGTCCATCTTCCTCATCTCCTTCGTGTCCCTCATCGCCTGCCTCTCCCACAATCCCCTCTACATGATGGTTCTGCGGTGAGTGCACCTCTCCTTGCCCGCGTTTGCCTTTTCTTTGTGCCCAGATGCCCACTTATCTCTCCTCCATTTCCTGGTCCTCAGAGTCCTTTGAACATGATGTACAATGTTCTTTGGGTGAAATGGGGAGATGATGCTAACACAGCAGTGCCGGGGCCCCACCCGTGCCAGGCTCTGTGCAGAGCTCCTCGCTGCGTTGCCCCCTTCCCCAGCTCAGTGAGCATCTCCATTCTGCACATGGGAGACCACTAGCCCAGGAGGGCAGAGCAGGAACAGCTGAGCCACTTGCTAAAGCCAGGCTGCCTGGCTCCACGCTGTGGAAATACCTGGAGATTCACTTATTTTTAAATCCTGAAAGAACTGAGAGGAGGGAGGAGAATTCAGTAGGACGTATGAAATCGGGGATGGAAAATCAGGAAAGTTCCAGAGACAGGATGAGGGCTATTCGAAAGGATGGAAATGAGAAACGTCCAGTGAGCTAGGAGCCAAGACTAAGCCCTCAGGTCAGAAGGGGGAGGCTGGCCAAGGCAGGAGGGGAGGGCAGAGGTGACTCATTATAGTGGCAGCTCAATGTCTCTGAGGTTTTGACAGGGAATGACCCTTCCCTCACCTCACTCTCTGCAAAGGAGAAAACTTTCCAACCAAGTTCACCTAACCCACTCCTACCTGCCTCCCTCCTGTCCTCACCTGCCTCACAAGCAGAGAGGGAAAACCATGGGATTTACATAGTGAGGTCCAGGGCCCAAGGCCCAGCTCTGCCATACACTGGTCGAATGTCCTTGGGTGTTGCCAACCTCGCTGAGTCTCAATTTCCTCATCTATGGAAGGAGGTTAATGATGTTGACCTCAAAGGATTGGTGTCAGGATTATATGGTAAATGCCTTTGTAAATACAGGTGCTCTACATATTGGCTAATTATCACTATTAACCAAATAATAATAACAACAACAACAGCTAGTTAGGTACCACTGACCTATTTTCCCCAGAAGCCTAGGAGCTAAGGAAGAAGCAGAAGCAGCCATTTGCCAGGGTCTGGGGTTTTACCCTCTTTACAAGTTCGCTTGCAAACTACGAAGCTCCCATTTCTGCTACTGTTTCAAGGATGCTGGCAGACGACAGGAGACTCCAGGGTCAAAGGCAAGGACTTTGCTACTCATAGCACAGCAAGCAGCATGGACCTCATGTTGGATCATCCATCTTTGACCATCATGTCCTAGGGGGTGACATGGAGGTGCCTAGGTGTGTGTGTCACATGCAGTGGGTTTATGTCACAGCTGAAGAATGCTGCTCTTGGGAGAGCCACCCCTTCTATAGACCAAGCCTGCTCTTGGGGACAGTTTTACCTCGTGCTTCAAGGTTGCACCTTGCAACCGTGACCCTGAGAAGTGGTCCAGGACAAGAGCAGTAGATGCTTAAGAATGTGTAGGAATTCTCAGAGCTCAGGCATAGTGCTTCTCCTCACACCATCGTCACCCTCTTTTCCACCACTCCCCATCCAGTGCATTCCAAGGACCACCACTTTCACCTAAGGCCCTTGAAAGGATTTCCTTCTTGCACCCCAAGTCAGATGGACCATGGTAGACACTCTAACCCTGAGAAAGATCTGTGGGAGGCCATGATGAGGAAAGGGCCCCACCTCCAGGGCATCTGATTCTTAGGTCTGGGGTGGGGCCTGAGAATATGAATTTCTAACAAGTTCCCAGGGGATGCTGATGCTGCTGGTCCAGCAATCAAGCTTTGAGAACCATTGATACAAAGGGCAGAAGCATGGGCTGCGGTGGGTCCAGTCTGCCAGTGGCTCGTCGGGCTGCATGAGGGCAGGTTCTGATGGAGGCTGGCTGCCCCTGACTGAGGGGAGGCATGGCCAGAGTCCTCCGCTCACTTCCTGTTTTTTTTGTTGTTGTTGTTGTTTTTTCAGTGTGGTGAACCAGGAAGAAAAGTCGTTTGCCATTGGGGTACAGTTCTTGCTAATGCGCCTGCTGGGTAAGTGTCTGAGATACCCCCTTCCGGAGGCATGGCCCTAGGACATCTGAGGGCAATGGGGTACAGGGCGGGGATGGGTTAGTCCTCTCTCATCTCTGTTGTAAAGAGAAGCTGTACATGATCAATACAACCCCAACTGCCTCAAAACACTATATGGGCAGTTTCCTTGGTACTTGTGGTTAAGAAAGATTTCATCTATGGCATTAATTCCCAACTAAATTATGTAAGAAAAGGGAAAAGCAGACACAACTGAGCATACCTAATAGAGAATTGAAAGCGGGTATTTTTTTAAACCTCTCCCTGAGAACTCACCATCAGAACAAAACCTCGCATTTCTCTCCCAGCCAGAATGGCAGCTGAGCTCAGCCCTGGTTCCCCTCCCGTTTTACAAAATTCACTCCCACTGCCATTCACAAATGTTCCTCAGGGCATGCGGGGTCCTGTGCAAGCAGCCCAGAGCCCACGGAGAAATGGAGCAGTGCACACGGGATCAGTAGTGCCCGCAGGAGGGCGAGCTGCCTTCCGGAGCAGGGCACACACCAGCCCTTCCTGGTGCATGGACTGGAGCAGGGACATGCGTGGGTCTCACCCCACATTGCAGGCTCATCCCCATACTGCTTACGCTGAACTGCCCCTTCCCAACACATCCAGGCACTAGATAAATGAGGCACTGATACGGAGAGCCTTGCAGGTTAACGAAGTCAAGGGACCAGGTTCAACTGGAGGTGTGTTTATTAGGACCTAGTGGGTGAGCACTGCAGGGGGGAGGATGGCAATTGCAGCGAGGGACTTCAGTTACTATCGAGGAGTACTTTCTGACCTCAGACGCTGAGCTTGACAGAGCCCTCTGTGCATTGTTACCCGGGAGCCAGGTCTGCACTTGGCCCTGCAGCGTCTTCCATTATCATTATCATTCTGGGGAGTGTCGGTGTGTGAGCTCCTGGGCCGGCTGAGTGGGAGCCTTTGCAGGGCCCTCACCGACTGAGATGGGGTGAGGTGTTCAGATGATGAAGAATGAACCAGCTTCACAGAAAGTTATTCTGCTTCCCAAGGTTACAGTGATTCCTAGAGGCAGGGCAGAGCTGTACTCACACCTGTAACATGCAGGGGTGTTGGGGGGCTGGCTCCCCACCCTGCCAGGCATCTCTGCCTACAGCTCCATGTGACCTGAGCTCTCTGAACTCTCTTCCTGTTGATGCCAGCCTGGCTGCCCTCTCCATCCCTCTACGGCCTCACCATCGACTACTCCTGCATTCGGTGGAACTTGCAGTGCTCAGGGCAGCGAGGGGCCTGCGCCTACTACAACAATGACGTTCTCCGAGACAGGTGAGGGCCAGCACGCCGTGTGTCAAGGAGGCCAGCCGCAGGCCTGGGCAAAGGGCAGTCATCTGTTCTGGTGGCTATTGTGGGGGCTGTTCGGCTTCTGAGGGAGAAGACCAGAGGGGAGCTGCCATAGTCAGGGAGCAGGGGCCATCAGTGATGTGCATCTCAGAGCTTGCAGAGAGCCAACCAAGTAACAAGACTTGGGGGTGCTCTGATGTGACCCCCCCAACCTGGGATCCCCAAGGCCCTTGGGAGGGACAGCAGCAGAAAGAAGTGTGTCCAAGGGAAAGGGGATGGTTGGAGTCCACGGGAGAGGCTGTAACTGTGGAATGGTGATACCAGGCCAGCTTGTCACTCCTCACAAAGAGGTGGCCCCATCACAGCTCCTAGAAGAGGTCAAGGGCAGGCAGGTCCAACCTGCCTCCGTGGGTCTGAGCCCAGCTACAGTGCCACGGAGTTCTGTACCCCTTCCAGCCACCTCACCTGCTGCCATCATCACACAGATCAGAAACAGGGAGGGGAGTGGGCTTGAGGTGGGTGGGTGGGTCTGGGAACAGTGTCGAGTGAAACAGAAGGCCAGGAGAGGTGGACCAGGAGGGCAGTGAGAAGGTGCCCTTCTTCTGGCTTGCTGAGAGGACAGGACCCTCAGGGCTAGCTGGGCTGCAGTGTTCCTTTGGTCCTCTAGGGGGTGGCAGTGCAAGGCCAGGACCACTGGATTAGGCTCAGCCTACTCACAGGGAGGCTTGTACCCTTGTGGATCAAAGGAATGGGGAAAATGGTCAACACTTACATGGTGACGGATCCTTACCTGAGTCGTGAGGACACATTCCCTGGGCCACTGTGAGAATATCGCTGCTCTTCCTGATGGCCCTGGGACGCAGGCTACAGAGCCTCCACAGCCCCTCAACCGTCCTGTGTCCTCCTGCCCACAGGTACCTGGGCCTGCAGGTGGGCTACAAGGTGCTGGGCACGCTGCTGCTCTTCTTCATCAGCTGGCGGGTGAAGAAGAACAAGGAGTACAACGTGCAGGCGAAGGCTGCGGGCCTCATCTGAGCCTTGGCCCTTGGCCTGGCACCTCCGGCTCCGGAGGGTGGACCTGCCCTTCCAGGCCTGCTTGTATTTACTAATGTTAATATGTCATTTCCTTTCTGTGTTTTAAATAAGAAAACAAGCCCAGTCACCATTTGCCTTCCCTGCCTCCTCCCAAAGGCTCCCACTCAGGCATACTGTGCTCCTGGGCTGGGTGGGCACAGAGCTGCAGGGCGGGGTCTTCACTGGCTCCTTGGGAGAGACCCACATGCCACGTGCTCCTCAGTGCTGGGTCCTCCAGAGAGGATGCCCCCGAGGCAGCCCTGACCAGTCGTGTGGGGAGTGTGGGGAGGAGGGTCCTAATTGGAGAGAGAAAGGGGGTATCTATCCAGAGAAAGGAGGGTGTGGGCTGAGTGGGCTAGGAGATGGGGGAGCCTGGCTGTAAACCCCCTTTACATCTGGGTTCAGCATCAGCACAGAACCCAAGAGGGGCCGGCTCCCCTGCTCTCAGACTCTCCTTCCTGCCCCAAGAGGTCATTTGGGAGCTGCCACGTTGGGAAGGTCAGCCAGCTGGTCCCCTCCAGTTACCACACTCAGGCACTAGAGCAGGGACCAAGACACCCGAGGAGAGGTCATCCAGATACTGTTCACATTAATTCTAGGCCCTTCTGTACATGGGCCTGGGCCTGTTTGTCTCTGTCTTTCTGGGGCGGGGGGGGATATTTCAAACTACGAAAACCACACCACAGTGAAGACCCGAGGAAGGCTGTGAAATGGTCCTGCTGCCCAGCCTCCCACCCCCACAGTGTGGGGACAAGACCCCTCATCTCAGAGTGATGGGAAGACCCTCTGCCCGTTTCCCTGGGAGCGGATGAGGCAACTTCCCATGGGCTTCCCTGTCCGAACTTCAGATGCCACAGAATAAAGAGAGGCAGCCCAGGATGTCAGCAAAGCAGGTGACAAAGCTGAGGGAAGGTCCAAAGCTGCCAAGCTGGATGATGAGCTGCAGCCCACAAAACAGAGGCTGGTGAGGTTGACTTTTGAGGTTTCACACACACTTGTTTTCATCAATGTTTTCTCGCCTCAACTCACTCCCTCTGGAGGTGGCGCCCTCTATGGCCTGAGCCGATACTGCAGCCGTGCGGTAGAGGTTCAGAGTTAGAGCCAACAAAGGAGGTCTTCCATCCACAAATATATTTATTGGACTTTGTGCAGGGCATTGTTAGTACAGGGCTCTCCACTGAGCTTCACTGAGATCCCACCTGCCCCCTCTCCATCGACACGAGGGCCTCCTCCCAGAGTGTGCAGCGGGGGGAACGGGGAAGGCGCAGCAAAAATCCGGAGGTTGTCAACAGGATCTTGGCCGCCCCTGCTTGGCCATCCCTGGTGCCCAGACTGACCCTGCACCTGTCCATTTGCCAGGCAGAGGCCTGGCGGCACCGTGTCCTCCGGGGTGGCTGGGCACTGGTCACTGCCACATGTGCATCTCTTGAGGCCACTCCTCATGGAAGACTCCTCCAGAAACATATCAGAAGCGACCTCTGCAAAGGCTAAAACATTGTGTCAATGGCCAGACTACCAGGAGACTGAACTTGGTGAAAGCCATGATTACAGCAGCCTTATTTCCAAAGCTACCAGCCTTATTTCCAAAGACCTCACTCAGGAAGGGAGGCTCCGTACAACCTCAGGGGCCAGGTTCAGCATTTAAAATGGTCCTGCTTGGAAAATGATTCCCTGCAACTAATCCTGGTCTTCCTTGCTGTGATTTAAATTCCGAAGGCACTGCCTTCAGCTGAGTTCATGAACAGTGAATGCCAACCTTCAGATTCTGGAAGATCAGTTGCCCTCCCAAGCCTTTATTCTATTGTGATGTTGCTATTAATATATTATAATTTTGCTATTGATGTAAGTTGGTCATGAATTTGTACTGTCATGTGTATCTGTCAGAGAGCAGGCGAAACCTGCACCTTCTGGCCAGAGGAGATGCCCATGCCACAACCCTCAGGGGTCCATGGTCATGGGGATCAGAAATAATGCAACTCTCAACCCATCAGCCTGGTGCAAAGCAGGCAGCAGGTGCTTCTTGCTCCTTCAGTGACATTCTGCAGGTAGCTAACTGTCAAAGGCCCATAGTGCTGGGCTCTCAGAAGGCCTGATCCCGGCCCTTGAATTAATATCCAGAAGTGGGTTTTTCACGAACAGCTAAGTCCCTAATATAAAACAGAATTAATACCATAATCATCATTGATCACTTGGTTGCAGCCAATACTACCACTCGCAAATCTTTCCTCCCAGCTGCCAGCGGGGAATACAATGATGTCACCTTCATTCCACTTCTACAGCAAAGCTTAACAAACTTCCTTGAGTGCCACAGCCTCACAGAGGATGCTGTTGACATGCAGATTTCCAACCTCCTCCACCCATCCTCAGAGTCTATTTATGGGCGTCTGAGGGGGACCCAGGAGTGGCACTTTAACTGGATCCTTGTGTCGGGCTAATGTGGGTAGTTGTGAAACCCTGTGTGGTGGGTCCACAGTGCAGCCCCGCGTTGGGGATGCCCACGTGTGCTTAGGCCACTGAGAAATTTACAGACCTGATAGGCCTTTGGTGAGCTCGAATGGGAGTGAGGGATGACAAGGTGAAGGGGTACCAACAAATCTGACTTCCTGAATGGCTGCAGTCAGGAGCTAATGGGCATGCAACACAGTTCAAGAGCTCACATTTATTGTATTAGGCTCTTACCAGTACTGAGAGTGGATTCTCACTCTCCAAGCTTGAGAGTACAAAATGTGTCACAGTTATTTCTTTAAATCAGTTATGTCTCACTTCAAACCCTCACTCATCCTGCTGGCTGGCTGGCAAGTCAATGCCAACCATGCCTGGGGCCGGCTCCCAGAGCCATCTGTGGGCTGTTGGGTCCTGCCACTGTCAGTCTTTGGTTCTTTCCCAGTCTGAGGCCCCCTCCTCTGCTTCTCCCCTGAGCCTGGAGATGCTGCAGAGACCAGATTCTAGCCTAGAACCACCTCCCTGTGCACACACCACCAATGCTGTCCTCCCTGGCCAGTCCTAGGAAGCCCACCCCTCCTCTCCACTCCTCTCCCAGTCCCTCGGGGCTGAACGAAGAAGCCAGGAAAGGAAGGGTCTGCAGGAACCTTTTTATCCCATCCTTCCTTGAACATTCTTGGCATAAGAGAGGGAAAATGCAGTGAGAATTGAATGCCATGTCTCCCTAAATTATTCTTTGTCTCAAAGCCCTCTAGGGTGGTCCTCACTTAGCCCCACAATGGAGACCAGACTGATCTTAAGGCCCCTTTTGAAGATGAGGACTCTGAAATCAAGGAAGTAACCATTGTGGCCAACTTTGTGCAAATAGTAACTGGTCGGACCTGAACTCAGACCAGGCTGTCCAGCTGTCTGGTCCAGCTCCAGCACCAGCTCTGTCTCCTCTACTGAGTCATCCTGAACTGGCGAGGAGGCCTCTCTATTCCCACTGAAGTTCACGGGCCCTTGGGATGGAGATGGGGAAATCTACTGAGGGCCATGTAAGATGGGTCATGGAGGTGGGGAGAACCAGGTAATAGTTCATTTACCCACCTGCTTACTTCTTCAAGTAGCCAGATCATTACGACTGTTCACTAACCAGGGCCACCTTAGCCCTACAGCACCGCGAGTTAAAAGAGAGTTGCAGAGGAAAGGGAACGAAGAGGAAAGGCTTCCAGGAGAAAAGGCCTTGAGGATCTGCACAGACCTTCAGGGGAACACCCCCACCTGGTGACAGGTTCGCAGATTCTTGCTTAGGAAACAAAGCCACATTGTGATTTCTTTTTCCCAACCAGTCTCAGAGATGGAGAGATGCATTTAAGCTGGGACTGAATCCAGTCAGTATCAAATTGATATTAAAATATTGTATTACAGATTCCCAAAGAGATTGGCAGAGTGTGTGTGTGGCAGAGAGAGAGAGAGAGAACTCCTATCTTTTATAATCACAGGAACTAAATACCTGGGAGAAATGTCTATCTCCTACCAAGAGCACCAGAATCATTATAACCTTTCCTCAGAGATTAAATATGTAAACAGGTCCTGGGCAAGCCCTTGGCAAATCCTAAGTGAGAGCAAGTTTTTCTCTGAGGGCACACCCTGCCCATTTGTCCACTCTTTACCGCCCCACCCCACCCCTGCAGTGTGGCCACACTATACAGGGCTCAGCCTATCTTGCTGAAGTCCTTGCCCTCCAGGCATCTGCTGCTCTTTGATGACAATAACTGAAATGTGCATAGATCTTTACAGTTCACAATGCCATCCATTTAGCAAACTCCTTTAGGGTAACTCGGTCAGATAGGCTTGGCCATGCTATGGAAACAAACCTCACTCGTCTGTCACGTGACACAGCAGGAGTTCATATCTTGCTCAACTGAAGTCCACTGTGGGTCCAGGTGACTCTCCAGGGCAGTGGCCTCCAAATGGTGGCTCAATAATCCAGACCGCTTGGATCCTGCGGTACCTCCATTTCGTATCGATGCAGATATATATGTAATTGAATTCAGAGAGGAAGGGAGAGGGAGAGAGAGAAATGTTCCAGGCAAAGAAAGGTAAGGCAGCAGGAAAACCTGCGCACGTTCTGAGAATGCACTGCCCACAAAGGTGAGGCCTGGAGAGGCAGCGAGGTCCAGGCTCAGAGGCTCCTACAGGGTCTTGAGGGCTGGCTTACACGAGGCCAGCAAAAGTAGGGCCAGCCTGGTCCTGCTCCTGGGTCAATTCATGGCTACCTCTTCCCACCCAGGGCTTGGAGAACAGCTCAGAGCCCAACCAATGACTCCCAGGAAGGCACTCCTGGCTCAGGGTGGCCTCCTGGAGCCTACGCTGGGAGGACCCCTGAGTGTGCCGTGCTGTACCCTAGAGGAGCTGTCCTGTGTCCTCCCTGCACACTCACAGGAGCCTCCACCTCACATGCTTGCAGGAACCTCCCGCTTGGCCCGTGCTCCAAGGCTCTCCCAGCCCAGGATGGAGTGGCAGCTGCTCTATCCCTCCCCTTCCCTCCCACCTCCTCTCTCCCACGTCTGGGCGCTGGAACCCCAGGCTTGCAGCTGGAATTCAGAAGGCTCAGTGTCAGGAAGAGTGGGGCGGCTAATTTAAAGGGGCATCTATTCAGGCCCCCAGATGTGTTGCTAACCCCCTCCTCTTGGCTCTGTGGCCCATCGATGTGCCATATACCAGGCATCCCTTTTATGGACACCAAATGCATAAACGTGGCCTTGGAGGTCCCAGGTGGGGCCAACATTTGTTTAAAGCTTGGTCCTCGGTACACCTCACAGCCTGGGAGATCAGGATGAGGCAGAAGCTCTCCCTTGGTCCACAATGGGGAAGGACCCAGGCAGGTTTCACACTGTCCCTGTCTGACTATTGGCCCTGAGCCGCCTCTCCAGACGCACGGAGTTTCCGGAAGGGCTCCTGAAGCCCTTCAATAGCTCAGGCGTGTTGAGCGCTCAGACACTGTCCTAAGTGCTTTCCATATGTTTGTGCCTTTGATTGTCACCAAAGCCCTATGAGATGCAGTGATCACACCATTTCACAGGCCAGGAACGTGAGGCGCAGTCAACTTGGATCTTCGCTGCTTTTCTCTCATTTCCACGAAGAAGGAGGCAGAGTGGCAGTCGGCCACCAGGGGGCGCCGCCCCACCGGCAGGGACCCGGCTATGAGCCGGAGGAGGCGGTGCCACGCCTGCGGGCAAAGGGACACGGGGGAGACCGGCTCTGCGTAGGATCCTACAGTGTTGTCCCCACCACCACCTACTACCCAGGCTACCCGCCCCAAGCCTCCGACAACCCAGCTTCCCTGCCCGACGCGCTAGGTCCTGCGGAGCTTCCCCCGCGCCGACTCCACTCCCACATCCCCCTATTCTAGCCACCCCAGAGTGTTCGGAGTCTGAGCTCACCTGCTCCTGCTCACCGAACATGATCTTGAAAGATTTTCCACTCTCCCTCCGCCTCGACAAAGCACCAGTTAGTCTGTTTATCTGTATTTACAGGACAAACATGTAATAAACACATTAGAGTGCCAGCGAGCACACACGGCTTCCCCCACGCCTTTCGACCATCGTGGGCAGGGTAGCCACCCAGAGCACAGTGTGTGGTCATCATTCCGTCCTTATAGGGGGCTCAGGTCGCCTCTGATCCTTCTTCCTCCAGTTCCCAGAGCATCTTCTGGAGCCAGGCCCTGGGTTAGGACCGGTCTCCAGCGAGAGACAGATGTCTGTATCCCTGGCACTGCCCACCTTGGGGAGTGTCCAAGTGCCCATCCTGTCACAGACTCGGGCACTGGGCAAGTGCTGGGCACCAGGCTTGTGGAGTGAACAAGACAAATAGAATCCCTTCCCCCTTGGAATTTACAAGTTGGGAAGGAAGACAGACAACCAACAAGGCACACCACGTGTGTGGTTACCCACCACAGGTGCAATAGTGCCAGGAAGGAGACGTGCAGACAGACAGATGGATACCTGCATGGCAGTGCAGGGGTAAGTGAGGGCATGTGATGGCATCACCAAGGTGATAAAGGCTGGTTCTCTAAGAGACTGGGGATCAGGGGCAGAAGGGGCAAGTTTGTTAATCAGGGGCCTTAGAGCGAAGGTGCTCTGGGCAGAGGGGGCTGCAGGAGTGAAGACTCAGAGATGAGAAAGCTTGATGTATGTTTGCATGAAAAACGGGAGGTAGGTAGTGCACACAGTTACAAGTGGATGGAGGTGAAGTGTGCTGGGAGGGAGGGTGTACCATGCACACCTCCTTTAGAAACTGGGGTAATGCCTGTGCGTGATGGGAGCCACTGACAGACTTTTAACAGAGGCAAGGTGCAGCCAGATTTCTGGGTTTAAAGGGCCAATGGGGCATGTATACTTGAGAAAGGGAGTCTGGCTGGCCAAGGTAGGGAGGGAGGCCTCCTTCTTGTCACCATGGCCACTGAGCAGGGAGAACTGGCACTGGAGGTCAGAGCTGGGAAGCTCTAGCGGGTCCAGAGCCAAGGGCAGGACCAGCAAGCAGTGGGAACATTCCAGAACATCCTGGTGGCCAGGCTGCGTGCTGTCTGGAGTATGTACTGGTGTACTGAAGCTGGTCCCTGCCCCAGAATGTGCTGTTTACAAGGCAGACCGTCTGTCCCTGGGCCCAGAGCAAGGGTTCTAATTGGCCCACATGACATTTATATTCTTAAATTCAGTACAAACATTGGGAGAGCTTGCATCGTGGATTTTCTCCTGAAAACCCTGGGTCAGCACTCCAGCCTGATAACAAGGGACTGGAGTTGAGTAGAGGCCTCCCCTTCAGATGGTCCCTATACTGCTAGGGCTGCTAAGGTCCCTGGGTCACCTGCTTAGCCTCTGTAGGTATTTGAATTTTCATATATACACACACCCTTTAAGCAGCAAGCTAAACCACGAGAAATCCAGGTTAATGTTGGAAAGGACCAGTGCAGGACTGGGGACCTGGAAAAGAAGAAAAGGGCTGTGTTTGTTTTTTAATCCTCACCTGAGGGTATTTTTTTTTTATTATTCATTTAGAGAGAGAGAGAGAGAGATTGATGTGAGAGAGAAACATCAATTGGTTGCCTTCCCTGCCAACTGGGGATCTAACCGACATCCTAGGTATGTACCCTGATCTAGAATTCAACCCGCTCCAACCAACTGAGCCACCCAGCCAGGGCTTGCATACATTTTGTGTGTTTTTTTTAAGGAAGAAAGCTTACGATTAAATGTCTTATTCTCCAAGGACTCTACTTAGTTTATACACTCTCAGATTAATTATGACATGGTCAGAGGAGACATAGGCAATGACTACTTGTCAAGGGGTTGTGAGCAAACTTAATTTCCTATCTTAAATGGAGTTTGCAACTCTAAATAAACATTCTTTTTTTATATATAACAAGAATCCTGATAGCTACACTTTTCCTCTAACAAACATGCGAAATAAAACAAGCATTGCTGTTTCTAAGGGTTACATTCCAAAGAGAATTAACAGTAAGCCTAGAATTAAACTGGAAGTTCAGAGAGCATGCCTGCAAATAAACTACTCAAGGTAATGATGACAAGTTACAGCAAGCAGAGAATTAATTTTTTTTAAATTTCCCTCTTATATGAAGAAAACCAGTATGAGTTTTGTAAAAGGAATGCATACTTACTATAAATTATTCAAGCACTCCTAGAGGTTAAAAAATTCAAATGCCACTGCTCATAAATAATTAGCAGTTAAAGGGGTATCACTCTAGAATCTTTTCATGCTTGTGTTCCAGAAAGGCAGAACAGGTGTATTAAAATATTTTGATAAATAAGTGATTGTTTTATATATACTAATTGTAATGTTATTGCATTTCATTTTATTTGTATTTAAAACTTGAATCTGAAAGAATAGTAAAATTTCAAATAAATGTTTATTAGCCTCAAGAGATTTTATTTTTAAAGACCCTTCTATAATAACAAAAATATTTTGGAGGAAAAATAAACACATTGAGTTTATAGCGATCGTTTTTACATCCCACATGTCAGTTTAGGTGTGATCATTTGACTCCCTGATGTGAAAGATCAGGACATTACATCCAGAACCTTCCTTTCCCCTCCCCTACATCTTCACATATTGTGATATTAATACTTAAAGGCACATCGTATTTACATTTTAGTTGGTCAAATGTTTGCATTAATATTATTTCACTGTTAAATGTTTCCAAATCTTACCACAGCCTGTTTCTGGCTGCCTCCAAAAAAACCCCAATGATAGAGGAACTGCAGAAATGAGATGGAGGAGTTAGTATAAAACTATGACTAACCCCTGAGGAGGCTAAAGCTGGGGTGAACTAATGACAAGTTAGGAGGAATCTGAGGTGGGGGAGGCAGGTACAGAGGTGGGAAGATAGGGAAAGGGAGAGATTTTAAGTTCTGTTCATGCTCTCCCCCACAATATCCCAGGGAAGATGACTGGTGGCCTCAGCCACTGGCAGAAAGAAATCAGTGGCAAAAGCTTGGCTGCTCAGGAATGCCAGAGCCATCTCAGAGCCATGCTGGGTTGAAATTCTGGTAAAAACAAGTGCAGGCTGACCAGATGCCCAGGCATCCCATTTCCTCCAATCCCTCATGGATGGCAGATGAGCACTTCAAGGACAGCTGATGATCTACTCATGAATGTGGTGGACCATTCTAAAGATCTTACCTTCTTTAAGTGCATTTAAAGCGGAATCCCAGACTAGAGAAATTTCTCTGTGCAATGAAAGCAAAAGAGATGTTGAATAGCAATTCTGGAGGACCGGAGGCTCTCCATCCTGGGGCTCATCCTCACCCCTTCCTTCACAATCACCAGGAGGGACAAAAACAGACCTTCAATGTGGCCCTTACACTTTATCAGACTGATAAACCACAAGGGGAACGAGCTTACTAGCCAAAATCAGCAGAGATCTGAGGAATAAAACCACCATGAAATACATGCAATCAACTAAACACAATGCACAGATCAAGAGTGTAAAAATAAGTACAAAATATATAACAAATATATTCAAAGATATAAGAGAGAATATTGAATAAAATGAAGAAGGAACAAGAAGCAATAAAAAAAAAAAAGAACCCAGTGTCTCTTTCGATGGGAGAATAAATAATTCATTCAGAACACCAAGAAAAACTAGACACAGTTTTAAAAAATATACTTGAGGGTATTGGAAAGAGAACACAGTAGTCAAGAAGGAGCGGACCTGGATCTTGGAGAAAATAGGAATCCAGAAAAGTGTGCCGCGTATTTGGACGACTTCTGCCCTGGGGGCACTTATTAGTTCCGGACAAGTCAGCTGAGAGCTAAGCAGTGTTTTAGTCTGTCTCAAAGGCATGGGGTAAAAAGTTATAGAGTCTAGGGCTCATGTTGGGATGAGGACCCAAATATCTGTAGTATAGTAAGTTTGAGCTGCAAGTAGACCTGCTCTCACAGAGATTTCAGTCTTAAAAATACCAGTTTGCTAGAATTTCCAAGAGCCTGGCATAAACAAATGCAAGTCCATCTTAGAGAAGGAGAAGTCCTAGGTTTCAAATATGCAAATTAAAACTGCTGTGAGAAGTCACTACAGAATATCTAAAATTAAAAGACCTGCAATATTAAATGTGGGCAGGGATGTGAAACATTCCAACTCTCACATTCCACTGGTGCTTGTTATATTAAAAAAAATGTACAAGAATTCTCATTACAGCAATATCTTTAATAACCAAACATTGGAAACAACTGAAATGTCCCTCTACAATAGATGGTTAAATAGACCGATACATTCACACAATGGAACACTATATAGCAGTGAAAATGAACAGTCCTTTTTTTAAAAACTTAGACCACCCGGTGGTAGGACAGGAAGAAGGCAGTTTTGTAAAACCCCCGTTAATCAGAAGGCCTGGGAGAGCTTCTACTCTTGGCGGCAGCTCCTTGCTCTCTGCGCCTCAATGGGCCGGGTAAATACGGAGGCGAATGGGTGGCTGCAGCCCTGTCCTCTGGAAGCTCACTCTTCAAACACCTAGTTGTTGGGGCAAGGAGTGGTGTTGTCAACCGGCAGCCCCGGGGTCAAGGAACCCAGGGCACTGTCCTCGCGATGGCCATGCAGATATCTAGGGCGTCATTGCTCTTTCTCTCCCATAGGGCAGCTGATTTAGGATAAAATGCGCCCATTACCGGTGCCTCCTCTCAGGCGGGCCAGGTCTGCTGGGACACCTATGCCCCACGAAGGCGCCCAGAGGAGGGATCTGGGCCTAGAGAAGGGGTGGGGGGTGGGGTGGGGAAGAGACCACACGGGGTGACAGCAGAGCCCTCAGCGCACACACAGCCCACCACACCCTGGCTCACCCACCACCTCCTTTCCGCCCTCTCAGGTGGCTGCGCTGTGCATCGGCGTCGCGCGAGGGGGAGGAAGGACTGGCATTTGGTTTAAAGACCAGAAGCAAATGTCCCCTGACAATTTCTTGTCATTTTTCTGGATTCAAAGGAGGGGTAGAGTGGTGAAGACAGACGCAGAGGGGCAACGAGAGACGGCCCGATTCGGGGCCTGCCGGAGGCTGGGCGAGGCGGTTCTCTCCCGCCCGGGTGCGGACTCCGGGTGGGTGGACCGACGCCCCCAGCCCCGCAGAGCCGCGAGCCCCGCATGACATCAGAGGCCGGGGAGCGCGCAGAGCGCAGGCGCCGGTGGAGGAGGGGGCGGGAGGAGACCGAGTCGCGCGGCCGGGAGAGCGCTCCTCCGCCCCGCGCTGTCCCTGCGCCCCGCTCCGCTCGCGCCTCGCTGTCCGCGCCGCGCCTCGGGCAGCCAGAGCGCGCCTCTCACACCGCAGCGAGCGCCGCCCGCGACAGCCCAGCCCAGCGCAGCCTTCCTCCTCCTGCTGCTCCTCCTCCTCCTCCTCCTTCGCCGCCGCCGGACACGCAGCCGCAGGCCGGGGCCGGGACGCAGCTGGGGAGGCAGGGACGCGCGCAGCCAGCCCTTCCCCCTCCGGCTCCCGCACCGCCGGCCGCCTCCCCGCGCCCTCCGCCTCTCCCCTCCCGGCTCCTTCGCTTCTCCTCCTTCTCTCCCGGCCCCGGCTGCCAGCACCATGTCCGCAGGGGGAGATTTTGGGAACCCACTGAGAAAATTCAAGTTGGTGTTCCTGGGGGAGCAGAGCGGTAAGTACCCCGCTTAGTCTCTCGGCGTGGCGCCGAGTCGTCCCCCGCCGCCAAATCACCCACCCCTTTGGGACCCCGGCCCCGGCTGGGAAAGGCCCCTCCACGCCCGGGTAGAGGGGAGGGATGGGCTTTGGAGGTCGGGGCGGTTCGGGCGGGGCCGGGCAGAGGAGGGACCAAGGATAGAAAAGGCTGGGGCCAGAGATGGGGGTAACGGTGGGATCTGGGGTGGGGGCTAGGGGTGCGGTGCAGGTGCAGGTGCAGGTGCAGGTGCGGGGCAGCGGGGCGGGAGGCCGGAGGGCGGAGGCTCGCTCGGCAGCTCAGACTGAGGCGTGAAGGCGCCGGGCTCGCTGGCTCGCTGGCTGGCTCGCATTGCGGCAGCGGCTGCGGGGACCGGGCAGGTGGCGGGGCGCTGGCGGGGGTCGGGAAGAGGACAGACGCCCCTCTTCGGGGAAAGAGGTGGGTCTGGCGTCCACCGACCCCCGCGCAATGCACCGGAGGGGTTCCCTGCGGACCCTGCCCGCAACCATGCCTCCAGGCCCAGAGGCAAAGGGCGGGGGTAAAATCGGACACCTGCTTCCTCTCGAAGGAGCGAATCTGGGCCGTGGGGCGCCTACTTCTCCTGGTTTATGTCCCCTGGCTACTCCCCTGGACACAGAAGGTTCTAGACCCGCTGCCCTTCACCGGCATGTGTTAGCCTCTCTAGGGCTCCGGGGTCTGGGCGATGGCAGCAAGGATTCCCCAACGCGAAGCAGATTTGGGGGATGGTCCAGGGGTGCCTCTCACCCAGAGGCGGCGGTGAAGCCTGGCGCTGGACAGAGAAAGGATCAGGCGACACGCCCTGCCCAGCTTCCCCGCACCCCTCCCGAGAGCGCTGGCAGCGGATTCTTCCCACCCCCACCTCCTAGCTCACCGCCCTTCTTGGGGGAGGGGAGGTCACCGTGGCAGCCGGCCAGGGGCAGGGAGAGGGGGAGAGACGCGGCTTCCCTGCTGCTAGCAGGCTCCCTTGGGAAAGCATCTTTGAAACCCAGGTGGGTCCCAAGGTGGGAAGACCAGATTGAAGAGCATGGACCCGTGAGACACCTGTAGGAAGGAGTGGTTCTCAGAACATCCCTCCGGAGGCCTCTCACCCTGGAGCTGCAGGCCCTGCCCAGCTCTACTCAGGGAGAAGGCAGCCCCTGGGGGCAGGACTCCCCGCTCTAGTTCTACAGACCAGTCCAGTTCACCGGGTTTGGTGTGTTTCTGTGCCAGGGGCCAAGATGCAGGCAACCTTGGGAGAAGCTGGTGGGCTCAGGGAACACTGTCACTGTGGTGTGTGTACATGTGGGTTGTGGGGGTCACATGGCCGTCTCCTGTCTGCGGCCCATTACCTGGGGTGGATGGTAAGGGGGAAGGGTATCAGGAGGTGGTCAGGCCCTAGCATGGGGAGGGGGCATTTCAGAACAAGGTTAACTCGGCCAGCCAGCCCTGTGGCCTGGACTCTGAGTTTCTGATCTTAATAGATTCCAGTTTCAGAGCTCACTTTTCCCCAGGCCTGGAGGGATTTCGGGGTCTCCCGACCCCAGGGCTAGCCTCACTGGGCCCGGAGCCCTGGGAGAGAACTCTGCAGGGAATTCCTAGCTCCAGCTCCCAGAGCAGATTTTGAGGCGTCGCTGAGCCTCCGTTTCTGTTTCTGTGGAATGGTTACTTGAGGGCAATCCTCTTACTCCTGCATGTTTCCCTAGTGCCCCTCAAAGGGCCAGGACCTCGGAGGTTCTCAATAGACATTTGTTTATTCCAAGTCTGAGCATGTTTTAGTAAAGGGCAGGGGCTTTGCTGAGGAGAATGTCTCTGCTGAGTTTGAGTGAAAACTCAGGGCTCCCTCAGCATCCCTGATGGGCTGAGGCCTCTGCTGAGTCCTGCAGATCCCCCTTTGCTGCTGAAATCACAGAAATTAGAGCTTCACCTCAGAGATGGAGCCCCCACCTCCCTGGCATGTTAGGTGGGATGTCTGAGCCCCAGGGATGGGGAGGGCTTACCCAGAATCCCATTGTGAGTTATTAACACTTCTCCTGCTCTCAGTTACTAACATGTCATTGGGGAAATAAGATGACCTTGAATTGAGGAAGCCCAGAATTGGGAAGTCTTCCTAAGAGAGGGTGAGGGTTGCCACTATCTGGTCAGGCTTGGGGCTGGGTTGGGTGGGAATGCAGGGCTAGTTGATTGGGGGCAGGGTTTGTGGGTCCTTGGAACACGGTCATTATGGATGTTAGTCTCTGCTATCGGTAGGATTGGCTATTGGCCACTCTGGCCCCTCCTAGCAGGGAGTCCTAGGCTCTGAAAAGCTTCCTCCAACTTGGGTGTGTCATCAGTGGGTTACCATAGATTTTACAGAGCTTTCAGGGTCCCTGAGTTGGGCAGGGGAATGTGCATCTCTGAGTGGGTGGGACTGGGGAGTTGCCCCTTGCAGCCACTGCTGCCATCTCACCTGAACCCAGTTTTGCCTGTGTTGGTCCTTTGTGCCAGCATCCTGTGTAGCCTCTGCAGTGGAGGAAGACCCCGAGCTCTAGCCCTCACTCCCCCACATCCACCATCCCCAGCTCTCCCTCCCTCCCTGTATGACCTCAGAGGTTCCCTCACCTAAGCCGAGACTTAGTAGACTTAGTAGCGGGGCTTGCCTGTATGAGCTGAGTCCCCTGGGAAGGGGCCAGGGGAGGGATCTGGAGAGATGTGGTCTTCTCTGGTTTCCTGTGCCTGGCAAGTGTGTGAGGACAGCTGGATTCCAAGGAAGAGTGTCCAGCCTGGAGCCCAGTGATGAGAAGAAGCATCAGGCTTCCAAAGATGCCAGGGGCCTGGTTTGAGTGGGAAACCCTGGAAGAGCCACTCACAAGAGAACACCTCCAGCCCGTGAGAAAGCCCCTGCTCCTGGCAGCAGAATGACCTCTGTCCACTGGACATGGAATACAAGCTGGCAAGGTCAGCCTGGCAGTGGGTAGGATTGTAGGGAGGGTGCTGTGGACCCAGGATAAGGGGTGTCTTGCACTAGGAAGGCTGTGCAATTCTGCTGGGATTTAGATGGCTCTCTGGGCCTGGTGGCCATGCCCCTGCTGATGGCAGTGGTGGGGGACAGCCGGGAGATGCACAGCAGTCCCGACGGGGGCACTTGGTGGCTGCCGAGAAGACAGGCACAGGCAGGTGTCTAAGGAAGGAGAGTGGGTTTGGGGATACATCTTCCTCCTAAGTTCTGATGGCATTCTAAGGAGGCTTAGGGTCATTTTGGTGTGTGTAGCGAGGAGGAGGGATGTGAATGTATCGGATGGGCTGTGGCCTCTCTGAGCTTCCTTCCCTGACACTCCTCCAGCAGCAGGAAGATTGATGGACACAAGTTCCAGCCACTTTCTCAGGCTGAGGCCGGCAGGCCAGCTCCTCCCTCTGACCAGCCACCTCCCTGCCCTGCCCCTGCCAGTTGTGCTGCTACAGGTGCCATCCACGTTGAGCACGACCTGAGTGGTGTCCCTAGAGTTGTGCCGCACTGTGACCCTGTGTGCAGCTGCCACTTGGTCCTTACAGCATTTGTTCTCTCCCTGCCCTACCTCCCCCTCTCGCCCTTCCTCCTTCCATCATCCATTTATTTATTTAATCACATCTTTGAGTGTCTCCCAGCCTCACGGAACTTATGGTCCACTAGGGAGTGCAGACAGTTGTGAGTACAATTACCGTAAAGGCCTGAGAGCCACCACAGCTGCTCTGGAAGCACATAGAGGAGATGCTTCTACAGGCAGCCGGCTGGTGCCACTTTGGGCCAAGTGCAGGGAGTAGGTCCTCCAAGGGTCGTCCCCCCCGCCCCTCTCCTGGGAGCCTTGTCTGTTCTTCTCCCTGCTGGGGAGAAAGTGTGTGGAGTGGGGAGCAGGAGGACAAGGGCGACCCTCAGGTGTCTGGGTTGTTAGTACAGGGAAGGGCCTTTTCCTCCACTTCGGTCCCAGTCCTGCAGGGTAAGGAGCCCGCCCTGTCCGGAGGGCTCACGCTCCCCAGCTTAGCCTGAACCCTGCCCTCCTACCACCCACACCACCCACAACCACCCTTTGCTGGCCTGGTGGTTGTGCCTGAAATCCATACCAGAAGTTTTCTCTCCCCACTGACTCCCAGACTGGCTGGCTCCCCTGGGCACTCACCGTGTTTGTTTTTTTCCTGAGCAATTTAAAAAAACAATCACATGCTGCTCTCTGACTTCTCTGTTATCTCAGTTACTCGGGATTTTAAAAAATGTTTCTTTTTTCTAAGTACAAAAACCCTCACTGAATTTGAAGCCCCTTGAAGGGCAAAGTTCAGAAGGTTAAGAGGACGAGGGTTTAGTTGTCAGTCCCCCTCCCCATCTTCAGGAGGTTAATGATCTCAGTTTGGAAATGATGAGGTTATCCTGCTGTGTGAGATTTGCTGCTGTCCCATCGACAGATTAATAGTGAAGGGAGTCACCTGGCTGGTGTGGCGCAGTGGTTGGGCATCCACCCATGAACCAGGAGGTCATGATTCCAGGTCAGGGCACATGTCTGGTGTTTTGGACTCGATCCCCATTAGGGGGCGTGCAGGAGGCAGCCAAATGATGATTTTTCTCTCATCATTGATGTTTCTCTCTCTCCCTTTCCCTTCCTCTCTTTGAAATCAATTAAAAACACACACACACAAAAAAACACATTAAAAAACAAAATAAAAAAAGGAAGGGAGTCAAGTCAGCTTTGAAACAGGCTTCTTCATCCTGACACCTGCTGCTTTCACAAGCCAGAAGATTCTTACCAGTGACACTTAAGAATCTTTCACAGACAATTAGATCGTTTAGTCTTGGTTGTGCCCGGCTCACACAGTTCATCTCATTCTCAGGGCGCCCCCTTCCCCACCACCATCTCTGAAGACCTATGAGGATGCAGTAAGGCCACCAGAGGTGGGAAGGCAGGGACGCATCCAAGCCTGATGCCAGCAGAGCTCACTGTGAGGTCGGGGTCGATCACCAAACTGTCCTGCGCCTTAGGCTTCTCAGCTTTGCCTTCTCTCCTCCCAACCTCTCTCTCGTCCTCAGTGTCTGGAATGAGAGAGGGAACCTTGGATGTTGAGTACAGACCCAGAACCTTTGCTGCGTTTGCTGAGAGAGGTGTGTGTAACGTGAGAGAGTCCGACACCAAGATGAGAATTCACCTGTACTTGGTGTAAGAGAAAAGTTGCGCCTCAGTGCTAATGAGAGACGACAGAACTAACCAGAAGAGAAAAAAGAAATGGGTAGAATATGTTCTGATTGTGCAGATGTAATAGTAATTACCATCTTTTGCATGATCTGATTATCAGAATCATTTGCAGCCTCCAAATTACAACAAATCCCATTAAAATATAACAAAATAACGTCATTGTCCTTTTGTGACTTAGTACATTCCCAAAATCAGCCCATGAACATTTATCCTTATAGGTGTTTCCCTGGCATTGCACACTCACCTGGGGCAGGCCTTTGGGGGGCTATCGCCTGTGTCCCATCCCCACCCCATCTCTTCCACTGTTGCTGAAGGAATGAACCATTGCATGTGCAGGACTGATGGTCTTAATGTAAATAATTTAGAAAAATTGTTGGACAGAACCATTGAGGAAGATGAGGAAAGGTTAGGTAGAATAGAAAATTCATGATCATCAGGGTGGACTGCTGACAAACTGCTGGGCATTTTCTCCACTGTCCATCGTCTGTCATCCTATTCTAATTCTCACCAGGGAAGAGAAGATGGGAGAGGTTGCCAGAAGGAAGTACCAGCCATGCCCTGATATGGGCAGATTTTGTTAGAGCTAAAAGACAGGCTGCAGGAAAAAGGTGGGCCCTGGGCAGTGCTAGATTTATAACTCCTAAGAGAGGTTCTTTACTGTTTCTTGGGGCTTGAAATTTCCAATTTCCTTTATTATTTTTATAATTTTCCCCTTAAACTAAGTGAGATCTTTTAAAAAAATAAATGTCCAATGCTATGAATACTTTATCAATTTAGTAAAATTATTTCTTTTTAGTAGAAAAGCATATTTATTCTGGTCTCTTGGTAACAAGACCAGTGGTGACTCAACCACGTGTTCTGGGACAGGTAACACCTGTTCCCAGGTGGTGGCATACCCAAAGGACAGGCTGGGGTCCGGGAAGGAGCAGATTATACCTCGCCCGGGAGTAGAAAAGAACCTTTAAGCAAAGGCTTCTTCCAAGAAATGCATTCAAAGAATGGCAGCCTAGAGCCCCAGCAGGTGCCTGGACAGAGGGGTGGGAAAGGGGGGCAGTAGGGTCTGAGACGGGGAGAGAGAGGGAGACCTCAGTTGTGTGCTTTCTGTGCTGGAGACCACAGGTTTCTTCCAGCACTTGTGGGTGATGGGCATGCTATTTAGTGGGGTTTCCCCAGAGGAAGGGGCTTCCAGTATTGAGGTAACCAGCTCAGCCAGCTTTCCCTGTGGCTGGAGAGGAGGTGAGAGTGAGTCACAGAGGCAGAGTCGGCCATGAGCTGGTACTTGGTGCTGAAGGAAATGGGAAACTGATGGAGGATCCTCAGCTGGGGCATGGCTCAGTCACCTCTACACGTGGGAAGGATTGTCATTTTAGGGCCTTGGAAGGAGGATGGATGGGGAGGGCTTCTCACTGAGTCTGTCTGTCCTTCCTAACAGAATGGAGCCGACCCTCCTGGGTTTCTGTATCCTTCCTCCAGTTAACCTCAGATGGCACTTAGGAACACTCTGCCCGCGGCTCTGCACAGAGCACCCTGCAATAGACGTGGGATTCACCCATTTTGCAGGTCAGGGGGCAGAGGATCAGTGAGAGCTGGTCATGCCCAGGGACTCACTGCTAGCATGGCAGGATTAGGAGTCAAACCCAGGTCACTATGAGAAACACAGTGATCTGTTGGGCCTCGTGCCTCTAAAGCAGTCCCAGGCCAGGGAGTGGGGAAGATGGGACAGAGGACCACAGCAGCTTGATGGACTTGAGGTCACTTATAAATGCCTCTTAGGGAGTTCATCAAGCTCTTAGCCAAGGAGGAGCCAGCAGATCACAGCATGGGGGTGGGCGGGAAGTCCTTTGATTCCCCTAGGCCAGTGGTCGGGCAAACTCATTAGTCAACAGAGGGGCACACCACGGCTTGCGAGCCGCATGTGGCTTGCATGTGGCTTGCGAGCCGCAGTTTGCTGACCACTGCCCTAGGCTGGTGGGGGCACTGGAGCCCAGAGCCAGGAGGAAATGGGGGGAGGGGTCTAGGAAGGAGGCTGAGTCTCCATGTGGAAGTCTGATGGAGCTGGAGTTGTGGATTGCATAGCAGGCACTCCATCCTTACACCGAATGAACTGCTTATTTGGAGGTAGCTAAACCCTCCCAAGTCAGCCCTCGGCCCACTGCATAGAGGAAAGACACTACCCAGGTTTCAGCTGAGAACTAAGTACTAAAAAGGGAAGAACTAACCAAAGTAAGTGGCTGGCCTCATCCTCCCCCCAGGCCTGGAGCAGCCAGGGCCCTGGAGACCCTGATTCTGGCTCCGGCCAGCCGCCAGCCAGTTGTGTGGTTGGACAGGCCCTGTCCCATCTCTGGCTTTCTGGATGTGTCCCCAGAGGCTGCTGGACTGAGTGACCACTCTAGCCAATGGATCTCTAACTCTTGCTCATAATTCAGTGCCATCTTAGAACATGATGCCAAGCCAGTAGCATGCCCATCCTGGGGAGATGGCCCTGCTGGTCAGAAGGGTTAAAGGGGCTGTAGGGATTAGAGTGTGGGGTCAGGGTGTCTGTCAGCTAGTTTACCCCTGGATCTTCTGCCAGCAGGCCCCAGTGCAGGATCCTTTCCAGCCTGCACCCTCTTCTCCTGGGAGGCAGTGTTGGCCCACCTCCCTGGGCCCAGCTCTCCCTCATGTGCCCCCAGGGTACTCTGGCTCATCCATCTAAGGATGTATTTGGCTCAGGTTGCCAGGCAACAGGGATGGGGCTGCCCTGCCCTTTCTGCTGGCAGGCATTCATTCTGTGCAGAGGGGACCTATGAGGAGGACAGAACAGGTGACAGCTCCCAGGTATTCCATCTCTAGGACACTTCCTTCTGTAGCCAGGTGGCGAGTGGTAAGCAGGGAAGGCTGGGAAAGGGCCAGCACCTAGAGAGGTTTGCAGTGTTTCCACCCAGTGAGCCAACTTACTGACCCCGCCCAGCTCCTCCTCCAATCCCATCTCTCACTCCATCCTCCTCAGGCTCGGCTTCCTCCCCAGCTCCACCCCACCCACCACCCACCACCCACCACCCACCACCCACCCCCATGTCTGGACGGTGTTGAGATGAAACAGGACCACTCTGTGCTCATTTTCCTCACCAGACGTGGGAGTGATTATTGCCTTGTTGGGGTTTCACAAAGATTGAATACTTCACTGCATGGCACGTGGTAAACGCTCAGGTGACAGGTAATTTTGTTAATGAAATAGTGACAGCAGTCGCCCTTTGTAGATGGATGAGGGAAAGATGGGTAGGGCTGCAAGGTTTTGAGAATCATTGATCTGTCAATTTTGTGTCGTGAGCTGCAAGGCGCACATCCTTGTGATCTGACAGGTAGAGCTGCATGTCCCATTTTATAAATGAAGACTGTGAGGCTCTGCGAGGTGAAGGCTTTTACATGGAGTGCAGGACCCAGAGTGCTTACTGCTGAGCTGGGAAGGGCACCTGGGTCTCTGACTCCCTGGTGGGTGTTTTCCCTGCTGCCCATCCCAGCAGGAAGTGGGACAGACTCGCCCTGCCCCTCTTGGTGGGACCCCCACAGCTGCTCACAGAAGAGTACCTCATGTTCACAGCTCTGGTACTTCCCCACAAGCACAGCCCAGGTGGACTGCAGGGGCGGAGGCTTTGAGGCGTGTGATTAGAACAGCAGTTGGTGAGGTAAGCAGGTCATAAGTCCCAGCCAGACAATGTTCACTACCAAGCAAGGCTGTGGGCGGTGTCTGTTGGGGTTGTCAGGGAAGGCTTCCCGGGGGAGGTTGTGCACAGTGAGCAGGACTTTATGGGCAGACAAAGGTGGGCATGGTAAGTAGAGGGCCAGGCTGTGTCAAGGCTGAAGGTTGTGAAGGGCTTGGGGATTCCGGGGAATGGAGTGTGGGGCAAGGTGGCTGGACTGTGGCCTCGGTGGGCATAGCGTGGTGGGAGAAGGAGCTGAACTTGGACAAGTAGGCGAAGTGAGGCCCCAGAGAGCCTAGCTCCCACATGCAGGAGTCAGGGTCTTCCCTCCAGGCAGTGAGGATCCACTGGGGTTTAGATTAAGGAGGGACATGATCATGGATTAGAAGAAGAAGGTGGGGTGGGGTCTGATTGGAGACAGGAGATCCAGGCAGCCTGAACCAGACAAGGCTGGGAACATTCTGAGGATAAAATGAGAGGAGGGCTTGTGAGAGGGTAAGCCAAGGCTTCTCCTCTGGCTGTGAAGGTCAGCCCCGCTGGGGATGTCTGTTTTCCTGATCCTTTTCTGTAGAGTGAGGAACAGGAACAATGAAGGCTTGTAGAGGAGGAGCTTGGCTTTTCCCTGCAAGGTCACACCATCCTCAGATGTACCAAAATTGGCCACCTTGAGCTCCTCTGTCCTTCCTGCCTCCACAATGCCCTGGGTTCCCTGACTGCTTCTGTCCTGCCAAGGGGGTGCCCAGGACGCTGGCAGCCCTCCCACACTCGCCCCTTCTGCCAACTGCCCAGGGCAGAATGGACTACCCGGTGAGGAGATGGCTCTTAGATATCTGTGCTCCCCAACCCTCTGGTCATTGGGTCTGTGAGCTCCCTCTGCCCCATGGTCACTGGGTGCGGGAGCTTCCCCAGATCCCTCTGGTGACTGAGGGTGAGAACTCCCTCCACCCTCTTGCCATCAGGCGGGCGTGTGAGCTCCCCTAGCCCTTTGTGCAGCTTCCTATCCCTCCCTTGCTAGGCTCCTCTTCCAGGTACACTTGCCTCGCTTTCTTTGCTCTCTCCCAGGGATTCCCTGCTCTTCTCTACCAGCTTCCAGCTTCCCAGCAAGCTCAGGAGTCCCTCAGGACTCCAGGGAGGCAGTGATGTGTAAGGGAGAGCGCACCTCTCTGCCTTGGAGACAGAAACCCAACTTTAAACTGGCTGCGCAAAAAGCAGAAGGGCAAGAGCCATGGAGCCGGAGTGGAGGTGGGGCTGCCATCCTGAACCCAGCCCTAGCTCAGAGCAGGCAGCCTGTTCAGGCCAGTTGGTGCTGTTCCCTGCCTATAGGCCAGCTCACGGTCTGTTCTCGAGGCCTGAAACCCCAGCCTCCAAAGCCCTGGTGACCCCTGCTCCTTGCTCCTCCTGCCTTCTGTCCAGGCCGGGCCTGTGGAGGTTACTGAGCACCACCTGCACTCCTTTGCCAGGGGGGCTGGTGGCTGGAGAATATCCTATGATGCATCATCAGTGATCACAGCATGTTTCAGTCACCACCCATGGCCCTTTGCGCAGTGCCAGAGTAATTGTCTGTGAGGTCAGGGCGGGTAAGGAGAGCTGTCGCCTCGGCTCGGTGTTCAGCAAGGGTGTCTCCCTGCCAGGAACGCTGGCCTGGAGAAGAGCTGGCCTGGAAGCTGGCCACAAGCAGCTCAGTTCAGCTTTGACCTGTGGGAACACCCGCTGGCCCCCATGGCCCCTGCCCCTGAGGCAGAGGCAGAACCAAAAACAACCATTCCTGGTTCAGAACTGGAGAGTTGTGCCTGTGGCCTCTGCACCAGAGACAGGCCCCTCTGGGGGTGGCTCATTCTGAGAGAGGCAGAGAACAGGTTCTGTCCTGACCTGTTGCTGAGCGGGGAGTAAAGACTGCACAGACGGAAGAGGGTAAAGGGAAGCATTTAGAACAATTGTTTCTTGTTGATTTCCCCCTCCAATAAAGGGAGAGGGCTAGGAGAGAAAAATGGGTGTCGGGGGAAGAGAGCTATGAAATCACTGAGATGGAGGAGACAGGCGCTGCCACCAGACACAGACAGGCTTCCACGAGCCACAGCCTGTCTGTGACCATGACCTGGGGCTTTGAAAAAGCTGGGGTGGTTTGCTGCTCTGGGCAGTGGCGCTGTCCATGCCTGGGTTCTGACCGAGTGGAACAGAAGGCTGAAGTTTTCCACGGAGGCATTACTGCATATTGGAGCACAGGACCAATTCTGTTTCGTGTGGAGGACGAGGTGAGCAGCGGGGCTGCTGCTATAATGGTGGCCGATAACCTGCAGCCAGGCAGAGCAGGGGGAGTGGAGAGAAGGGTCCTTACCTTGCCCTGGGATCAGGGAGGACGTTCATCAGTTTCACTCCCCGATTGCAGCCAAGGTGGGGCTTCGGTGAGCAGACTGAGCTGTCTCTCCCTCCCCAGCAGTTCCCAGGCTGGGCTGCTGTGAGTAGGGTCTAGTGTTGGGGGCAGGAGATTTTTGTTTGGGTCTGTGCTCTGAGTTAGAGAGAACCTCTGGGAAGGGTTTCTTTTCAGGGAGAGAAAAAAAAAAAAAGACTGTTACCAAAGTAGCCACTTATTTTTAGGATATTAACAGATCCTACGTGTACCACCAAGATCCAGAAATTCTCCCCTGATTCTAATTCATTAAGTCTCCCCCTCCATTCCTCCACATCCAGCCAAAACACTGCAGGCTTCTGTCCAGGCCAGAATATGAAATGCAGGCCTGAAAAGGTCCCCAGCTAGCCTATCCACCTGCTTCTCCCCCACCTAAATCAGAAGAGGGCAGAACCCCAGATGTTGGTCCAAAAGAACTTGGCTCCTCTCCTACCTCCACCATGCAGCAAAAGGGCCAAATAAGGCCAGGTTCTGGCGTGGACAGCAGTGTTGGCTCATCCATCCACCTCAGCTTGGGGGAGGGCTGGGTGTGATGTGGGAGAACTGGCTGGGCAGTGTGCAAAAATACACAGTAAAGTAGGCATAACAGGGGTCAGCCCCTGCCCACCCACAGCCTCCATCCAGGCCAGCTGGTAGCTTCAGTCTTAAGACAGAGAGACCTGTGAGGTGATTAGCTACTTCATCAATATAGGAAAGGGGATGGAGGCTGAGTGAAGAGTAGAGGCAGCATCTCTTAGGAACCTGTGAATGTGTGATGGTGTGGTAGACATGATCTAAGGTGACCCCCAGTGACTCATCCTTGCATGGTCCCCTCCCCTTGAATGCACATAGAACCTGAGATATGCTTCTAGCTGATATGGTATAGTAAATGTGATGGGATGTACCTGCCATATTGTGAGAGGGTCTGTGAGGGGCCACGTGGCAAGGAACTGTGGATGGCCTCTAGGAAAAAAAGAACAGCCCCTGGCCCACAGCCCCCGAGAAAATGGGGACCTCAGTCCTCTAGCCACAAGGAACTAAATTCTGTCAGCAACCTCAGGAGTTCAGAAGTGGATCCTGAGCTCCAGAAAGAAACATAGCCCAGCTGATACCATGATTGCACCCATGTGAGACCCTGAGCAGAGGACCCAGATAAGCTGTGCCCATACTCCTGCCCCACAGAAACTGTGACATAATCATGTATGTTGTTTTAAGCTACTGAGTTTGTGGTGTTTGTTACACAGCACAGATAACTAATACAGATGGGGTGAAGATGTCTGAGGGAGGGGATGCCTTAGAGATGCCCTCATTTTGAAGACAAAGAGTTGGAGCATCCAGGAGGGGCTGTGACCTGCTCCCAGTTACAAAGCTGGCTGGGGCCACCCACAGCAGGCACGAGGGAAGCCCCTAGGAGCTGGGTTCTGGTTCCCACTCTGCTACTGCTCTCCCTTCATGTGGCCCTGAGCAAACACTCCTGCTTCTGCACCTTTGATTTTTCTTGTCACATGATCAGATGTTTCCTAGGTACCTTCTTGCCATGACTTAGCATTCTGAAGCTACTCGGATCTGAGATCTTTCTGGAAACCAGCCTTCTGCTCCTTGGTACTGTTTACTCTTTGCTGTTCCTTGGCCCCTCCCATGTGGTGTGTTTCCACTGGGACTTCAGGAGGCAGGGTCTTCCTGCCCTGGGCACACTTGGACTCAGAGAAACCTCTGAGGTGGAGCTCTTGGCTGTGCACCAGGAGAAGTATTGTCTGGCCATGACCCTGGGGCTGTGTGATCTTGGGCAAGTGGCCCCTTTCTCCACCTTCACAACTTCTCAGCTCAGTGAGCAGCTTGTACAAGATCAGCTGGCTTATGCCATCCGTGGTGCTGCTTTTGAGATGGGCTCCTTAGGGCCCCGGAGCTTGTGGGATGGAAACAGGTGACCTGGCTATCGTATCCCTGTCTTGGTTACCCAGGAAATCCTAGCCCAGGGGAGACTTGGGTATTAACTCAGGTCCCCTTACTCCCTTCCCCTAGCCTGGCCCTCTGGCCACCCGAAAGCCTGACCAGCAGTCATTTCTGGTCCAACAGGGGTGGAGACACAGTTGCCTGCTGGGTGGTCCTGTGCCCACTTCCAAGCCTAGGGTCCTTGGAATCTAGAGTGCCTTTTCTATCCCAGAACACAACACTAAGCATTACCTGGAAGGCTGTCCCTACTCTTTGAGTCAGTCCTGGGCAGGCAGGTGACTTTGAGTCTGTCCTGAGGGCAGAAGGAGGCTTCTGTCTGTTGAGAATGGGGAAGCCTACAAGCCCATTCTTCTCACCAGCTGACTGTGGAGGCGCAGGGCCTGGGATTGCACCCAATTTCTCCTTGTCAAAGCAGCAAGGTGAACAGCACTGTGCAGGCTGTGTGAGGACAGGAGTGAAGCTGGGCCAGCAAAAGTGCCAGGAACAGCTAGCTCCCTAGGCTTATGGAGACCTCAGAGTCAGCACCCAAGGCTGCCCAGCCCAGGAGTTCCTCTGAGAGGGGGTGGGCATCTGGGAAGATGCTCTGCCTACAGCAGCCTACAATCTGGAGGCCACCTTCCACCTTCCTGAGTGAACTTGGTCACATGGCCAGGCCACTGCTGTGCCCCCAGGGATGGGAGCTGTGGGTCTATTGTCACAAAGCCCCTCTGACTGGACCTCAACTAACAATCTAGGAAACACAAGCCATGCCTCTCAACACTCTTTCTCCCCATTCTCACTACCCCTGTAAGTGAGGCTTTTCACATCACATCAATGCCACCAGCAATTTCCTTGGCAAGAAAAGGATGAGCATATATATTACTTTACCAAACTCCATGCTGTGGATGGGTCAAGAGTTCCTATCAGTTAAATAAATTACCAAATTGCATTAATACCGGCCTTGTCAGAAGATCAGCTGGTGATGGGAACTAAGCATACTTACATTTCTCTCAAACATACATATACTCACTATGAATTAATTCTTCACAGCACCCAGGCAGCCACTCAGACACATGGATGTGATTGGCATGTGTAGGGTCTGGCTGGAACTGGGCTGAGCTCCAAACCAATTAAAATAGACTACATTCTGCCCACTGGTCTGGCTATCCAGGAAATGGTGTATGCTGTGGGCAGGAACTCCTTTTCTGAGTTGATGTTGGAGGGTGGCTAGTCCTCAAAGATAGCAGGTGCTGGTGGTGGTGCTGGTGTGGAACCTGCCCCTACTTGAAGCTGACAAGTGTTTAAAATGACTCAGTGAGATAGAGAGGGTCCAAACAGTGGGTGGATTGACTGGGTGGGAGGAGCTCTGTAGCTCACACAAGCTGTGTGGTCAGATCTCAGGTGGTTTTTAAGAAGCCCTGAAGATGTTTTATTTGTAAGGTTCTCAGTTTCACAGCTAAGACACCAGGGGAACTAGAGGGTTTCCAGACACCAGGGCTTCTGGTGCCTGTTTCATTGAGCTCACATGCATGAGTGTGTGTTTGTGTGTGTGCGTTTGCACGCATCAGTGGACATGCACACATGGTGGTTACACATGGGTTCTGCCCGCTGAGCTGATCTATCTGGACTTGCTCCATCTCCTGGTCTGTGGTTAGAAGTGCTCACAGCAGTTCCCCAGTACCCAGCTAGATCCTGCCTCACTGTGAAGATTAATTTGTTGCCAAGTATAGTTATAGTCTAGTTCCGTAGGAAAATGTCATGTTGACCAGAATGTCTAACGAATCAGCACAATATTTCCTGAATGTGCCAGTAATCTGAGAGAAATGGATGTGTACATGTGTGTGCATATTTTTTAAAATCAGCATTATTTTGACATAACTTTAGGCTTATAGAAAATTGTAAGAACAGTACCACGATTTCCCATATGCCTTTCACTCAGAATGTTAACTTTTTACTGCTCTCAGAGGATTCATAACACTGCTGTGAGGTAGTCATTTCTGCTCCCATCCTATACAATAAAACCCTAATATGCAAATCGACCAAACAGCGAAACGACCGGTGGAATGACCGGTCGCTATGATGCACACTGACCACCAGGGGGCAGATGCTCAACACAGGAGCTGCCCCCAGCCTGCAGGCCACAACCTGCAGAGGCAGTGGGGGGCGGGGCCAGCAAGCAGGCAGCGCAAGGCCAGCCAAGGTGGGTGCCAGTGGGCCACCCTCCCCTGATCGCCCTGCCTGTCACCCCACAGATCAGCCCTGATGGCCAGCCAGGCTTAGGGACCCTACCCTAGGCACCAGGCACCGGGCCAGCCAAGGCACTGGGCCTCTAGTTGTTAATATAAGGAAGCTGCGCCTCAGAGGATAGTAACTAACCCAAGACCACACAGGAAATAAGTGGCAGAGCCAGGATTAAAATCCAGGTCTGTCAGACTTTGAATGTATGTCCTGACTATAGTGGCTGTAGTGTGAGTGTGCAGGTCTCCTGTCCTTCTGCCAAAAAACTTCCTTTCTTGTGTTGCAGGTCTGCTAGAATGAATTACCTCAGCATTTGATTTTATTTTACCTTCATTTTTGAAAGATTTTTGCTGGGTATAGAATCCTGTGTTGACAACATTTTTCTTTTACTGCTTCAAAGATGTCACTTCCCTTTCTTCTAGTCTGTATAGTTTCTGTCAAGGTAACAAGATTTTTGTTCTATGTTTTCTTGGATCTGTGGTCCAACATAGTTATAAGGAGATTTTAACAATATGAAAGAAATCTTACATATTTATCCATGCAGTGACCATCTCCTGTGTTCCTCATTCCTTTGTGTAAATCCACATTTCCATCTGGTGTCATTTCAGTTTCCTGAAGGACATCTTGTAACATTTCTTGTTGTGAGTGTCTGCTGGTGATAAATTCTGTCAGCATTGTATGTTTGAAAAGTATTTCTTCTTTGTTTTTGAAAGATGTTATATATCTGAAAGTTATTGAATTCTAGGTTAATTGGTTTTTCTTTCAGTAGTTTGTAAATGGCTCCTTTGTCGTCTTGCTTGCATTGTTTCTGAGGAGAAATGGCTGTCTTCTTTATCTTTGTTTCCATGTACATAAGGTATCTTTTTTCCCCCTGGCTACTTTTGTGATTTTCTCCATATTGCTGATTCTGTGCAATTTGTATATGATGTGCCTTGTTTGGTTTCTTTATGTTTCCTTTGCTTGAGATCCATTGAACTTTTTGGATCTGTGGGTATATAGTTTTCCTAAAATTTAGAATATTTTCAGTAATTATTTCTTCAAATATATTTTGCTGTCACCATCCCCATCCTCCAATCCTTTGAGGACTTCAATAACATGTATGTCAGGCTATTTGACATCATCCCACAACTCACTGTTGTTCCAATTATTTATTTTTATCCTTTTTCTGCATGTTTCATGTTCACTGGTACTTTCTTCTGTAGTGTCTAATCTACTGTTAATCTCATCAGTGTATTTTTTTACCCTGCACATTGTAGTTTTTACCTCTAGAAGTTTGTCATATCCTTTTAAATATTCTCCACATCTCTTTTTAACTTTTTGAACATATGAAATGCAGTTAGAATAACTTTTTTTTAATGTTGTTGCTAATTCTAACATCTGTGTCAGTTTGGGGTTGGTTTCAATTGATTGTGTTTTCCTCCTCTTTAGGGGTATATTTTATTGTTTCTTAACATACCTGATAATTTTTTAAATATATTTTTATTGATTTCAGAGAGGAAGGGAGAGGGAGGGAGAGATAGAAACATCCATGATGAGAGAATCATGAATTGGCTGCCTCCTGCATGCTCCCTACTGGGGATCAAGCCCACAATCTGGGCATGTGCCCTTGACTGGCATCAAACCTGGGACCTTTCAGTCCACAGGCTGAGGCTCTATCCACTGAACCAAACTGGCTAGGGCTACCTGATAATTTTCTTATTGGATGCTAGACATTGTGACTTTTGCCATGTTACTGGGTTGTTTTGTATTCCTATAAACATTCTTAAGATTTGTTAGTTGAGACCAGGGTTGTGTTCAGTTTCAGGCTAATTATTACCCACTATGGAGGCACAGCCCTTTTGACTCCTCTCTCCAGTGTCCCAAGATTTCCACTCTGGAAACAGGCGGGAACAGGTGGGAACAGGCACTCTCCCAGGCCCTGTGTGGATTCCAGGCACTGTTTCCTTTAATCCATTTGAGTGGTTCTTTCCCCAGTCTTGAGTAGGTTTCCTTACACACATGTACTAAGCAGTCCTCAGCTGAAAACTCGGAGGAGCCCCTTTGCAGACCTCTGGAGTTCTCTGTGCATCTCCTGCCTCTCTGGTACTCTGTCTGTGAACTCCAGACTCTCAGCTCTATCTCCTCAATTCAGCAAGTCCAGCAGGTTCCACCTGTCTCCCCCCTCCCTATGCTGTGGCCTGAAAGTTTCCTAAAGCAATAATTTGGGGGCAGTTGTGGGGCTCACCTCATTTGTTTCACGCCTCTCAGAAGTAATTACCTTCAGTGCCTGAAGTCCAGTGTCTTGAAAATCATTATTTCATATATTGCGTCTGTCTTTTGGTTCTGTCATGTGAGAGGATAAATCTAGTCCCTATTACTTCATCTTGATCAGAAGCTGAAATCTTGGAACCTTGGTTTTTTGTTTAATTATTTATTTGTAAAACACATCGGTCTGGGCCCATGACTGCGAACATTGACTCAGACAGGGGATGTTAGCATCCTTGATTTTCATCAGTGATGTTCATCCAGTTGATTACATAAACATGTACATTTGCCCTGTAAGTGGCCACATGATTTCTGCACTCCAGACTCTTTTTCAAGAACTTGCTGCTATTCAACTCTTATAAAAAGCTCAGCAGCCAGTTTGGTTTTACCTCATGAGTACTGTGACTATTGCAGTTGGTCATGTATTATTTTTTTTAAAAAAATGTTTTTATTGTTTTTTAGAGAAAGAGGAAGGGAGAGGGATAGAGAGATAGAAACACTGATGACAGAGGCCATCGATCGGCTGCCTCCTGCCCACACCCCCAATGGTGATCAAGCCTGCAACACGGTCATGTGCTCTGACCTGGAATCGAACTAGTGAACTCTTGGTTCCTGGGTGGATGCTCAACCGCTGAGCCATAGCAGCCGGGCTAGTCATGTATTTTTACTTTTATCTTTTGCTTTGACATCATCCCATGACTGCCAGGGAGATCGGGCAGCTTCTTAGTCTGACTTCAGTGACTCGAGTAAGATGTTGCAAGGTGTATTTCTGTAAGTAAAGTTTTTGCTCCTGCCTTCTCTTTTTAGTTTACATCTCCTTTGCCTTATATCTATCTCAAAATTCTTAATTGTCGATAAGAGAAACCTACTCTCTCTATCCAGTTGATTTGTGTAGACAATTATATAGAGTAATGATTGGGAAGCAGAGGAAACCTCAGGCCAGGTGTAGACTCGCTTAATTAGAAGCTCCTTGTGTGGGTTGGGATTGCTCACGTGTTTCCTCATTTAGCCCATGGTGAGCCAGTCGGCCCGTCAGGACTCAGGTAGGAGCTGGCGGAGCCCTGGTCTGGGGCCGCCTTTCTGTGCACTGGGTTGGGCAGGGGTGATTTGCAGTGTCCTGAAAGCTCATGGGGTCCTGGGAGAGGTAGGGGCTGAGGTCAAGACCAGACTACAAGCTGGGCCTGGGGGCTTTGGGAAGTGGGGGGGAAGCTAGAGAGGAAAGGAAGAAAAGCAAAGACGAGAGCACGCCATCAGGCAGAAGGAGACGTAGCCAAATCTCCCCTGTGGCAACCAGCGGTGCTGGTGTGGCCATCTGAGCCTGGGGTTTCTCCGAGCCCAGCCCTGCTGGCCACCTGCTTCCTTGGAACTCGCCTCTTTCTGCCAAACGTGAAACCTCTGGGGAAGGAAGCAGGAGGTGGGTCAGGAAGGGAGACGGAGGCTGAACCTCCACGGCCCCAGCCCCAGGTACTGTGTGCAGCCCTGGCAGGCCATCATGTCCCCGGACACCACAGGGCTGAGTTAGGGTGTTCTGGAGGAATGATGGAGTGGAGGACCGGCCTTCCTGGGAGTACCCTGTGGGTTTGCAGACTGGAGGAAAACTCCCCACCTGGAGTCCGAGCTTTCCTGGGTCACACGGGACCTTTATTTTATTTTTCCTCTTCCTTTTCTGTCCTCACCCCTTCTACATGATTGAAGCATGGGCTGTTATGCTGATGGGGTTCTTAGGACCCACTTGCCCTCTTCCTTCTTACTCTACTGGGAAGCTGAGACCCTGAGCAGGGGTTGGACAGGTCCAAGGTCCATAGCTAGCCAGAGACACACATAGGGCCAGTACTTCCTCCTGCACCCCAGGCTTTCTCCTTTCCAGCAGGGGTGGGGGGGCATTGTGAGGCTAGTGGATGATACCCCCTAGCCCTGACTCAGGGCAGGCTTTCCTGGGGTCACTGGGCTTGGTCAGAGGACAGGGGACAGGTGGAGGACAATGGGGCGGCGTGAGGGTCAGCAATGGGTCAATCTCCCAACTGGAGCAGGAGAAAGGGTCTGGGTCAGCCCAGCCCACCTCTGTCCTGCCAACCCCCTTCCCACCCTTCCTCCTCTCCTCCCTCCTCGGTTCTGTCTTCCCTGAGTCCCTTGGTGAGGCCCAGGTGGCTGAGCATTCTCTGGCAGAGGGAATTAACACACTTAATTAAAGTGTCCAATGAAGAGCTTTGCATATTTCTTAATTACCGTCGGAGTCTTTGGGGGAACAGTTTGAAATGGGATTTTTCACGTGTTTCCTCATTTAGCCTACGGTGAGCCAGTCGGTCCCTCAGGACTTGGGTAGGAGCTGGCAGAGCCCTGGTCTGGAGCCATGTTTCTGTGCACTGGGTGGCAAGATGGGTGTGGAGGGGGGAACCTGGTCCCCAGACACCCAGGCTTGCTCACCTTGCCGCAAGGCTGGGGTTGGATTTTCTATTTTCTGAAAACGGAACAAAAGAAAACAAGGCTCAGGTAGATGTAGCTGGTGTCTTATTACCACAGGGCCTGGGGGCTGTGCGCCCCGCAGGAGGGCTAGTAATGGGGGACTTTGGGGCAAAGGTTTGCAGGGCATGGTGCATCCTCCCCGGAGGCCCCTGTGGAGCAGGGAAGCTGGGCCAGAATGGTCCTGGCCTCCTCCTCAGCTACAGGGCAAGGACAGAACCCCTCGGAGCAGGCCCTTCCCAGCACTCACAGCATTTCCTGGCTGTATGCTGCAAACTGCGCTGATGGGAGAACCTGGTCAGCCCGCCCAGCCTAGGAGTGGGTTGCTGGCCTGAGAGCAGGTTTGCCTTTTCCAGGGCCACCTTCTGACAACTGCAGACTCTCTCTGACCTAGAGCTGGCTGAAGGGGGGCTATGGGCCAAGATTCAGAGACTCTTTCCCAGGCAGCCCACCATGGTGGCCTAGAAATGGCAGTGGGTTCCACCAGGTCTTTTCTGCCTTCCATTCTGGGCCACTTCTGTGACCCTGAGGAGGACCAGGTGGGACCCCATTGTCTGTCCAGCAGGGCCTGGAGCTGGTGTGGGTGGTCAATGGGAACGGGTGGCTGAGAGCAGATTGTGGGCCCAGGTTCTGGCTGGGCTGGGCAAGGGGGCCACCTTGTGGGTGGTGCTCTCTCTGCCAGGCCTTGGCAGACCCTCTACGAAGTCTCCAGCAAATTTCTTGTGCTCTGCCTCACGTTCTCCTACGTTTCTGGCCGGCATGGCAATCTCTCCACCCACACCCACACCTACTATGGAGATGGCAGGGCGGAGAGGGGTCCTTCAAAGTGGGAGACAGTATCAGCGTGGGAATCTGGAGGCGCATGGACCACTCAGCTGTCACCCTATGGCCTGGGCACAAGCCAAGGCCCAGAGCCCTGGGTGGGTTTGGTTTCATGTGGCAGTCATGCGTGAGGCATGGAATTTGGCTTTAGATCTGGGTTTGTGTGCCAGCTCCACTGCTTACCAGCTCTGTGACCTGGGGGATAATAACTCACTCATTGGATCAAATGAGTGGCCCTAAGTAAAGCACCAGATTTCTTGTCTGGCTCTAAGAGAACGCCCCGTAAGAGTTCGAGTTCCTATTCTTTCCTTCTAGAGGTTCCTGGTAAATACTCAGTAAGGAATCGTCTGACCCTCGTTTGGTTGAAAGGAAAATGCATCTCTCTGCTTAATCAGGTGGGACTAAACTACAGGAATATTGCTAAGCCAAGAGCCGAGATAAAAAAGCTCAAATGATTTGGCTGCTTGTTTTTAATAAAATCCTGGCAGTAGAGTGGAATCTTTCAGAAAAAGCTCAGCTTTGCTGTACTGGTGTCTCAGACTGTTGTTAGCTGTATTCAGGACAGCGTGACCTTGAAAACAGAGCCCAGTGTGACCTTGAGAACAGAGCCCAGTGTGACCTTGAGAACAGAGCCGTGTGGGGAGGACCACTCTCTCAGAGGCTGCAGGGGCTGGAGGGAAGGCAGGAGGGACCTCAGGGGAGTGTCTCATGTCCCTCCCATGCGCCTTTCCCTATCTGCACCAGTTGAATGTCACTGCCCCTCTCGGTTCTCCCCTTGGCTACAGCCCAGTGGTAGTGGCCAGTCAGGTGATGGCTCCAGCCTCCTCCTGCTCTTTGTGGTGAGACTGGGGAAGCAGCCAGGTAGATGGGTTGTGCAAGCTCATCATTTCCGGGTTCCAGTACCTCTTACTCAGGTATGGGGTGAGGAAGGGGCAGCAGCCCTTCAGAGGGGAGAGGAGCTGGCACAGGACAGCCCTTTTACCAGCTCAGCCTCTTTATGTGATGCCAGGGTGGAGCCTGGGCAGTGGTGTGCAAGGGGCCCCTTTCCATCAGCTCTGTCTCAGGGCCCTCGGAAGCCTCCCAGAGATGGTGTGGAGGATACCTTTCCTGCATTGGTGTCAGACAGCGTGGCCCAGGCTTTCCTCTGCGAGCTCAGTGCCCGGAACATCCCTGAGTTCTGCCCTGGAGCCCTGGGGTCAGGGGCAGGGTGGAGGCCCTGCAGTCAGACTTGTTCAGTGGGGGCTGGATCAGGACACACCAGCCCTGAGCCTGCAATGGACAGTGCAGATACAGGCCGCAGGGAGGAAGAGCCATCGGTCTGAGCAGGTAGCCAAGCTGACAAGTTCAAAAAGGGTCTGAGCCCCGATATCTGGGCAGCCTCGGAAAGAGGACTGGGTGGTCGTGGGGAAGCTCTGAGGCAGGGAGGAGGGGGACTTCTGCCCTGAGAAATGAGGAAAACAAGCCTAGAGGAATAGAAAGATATTCCCTTTTGCAGCTCATCAGTGATGATCAGGTCATCCATGCCCAGGACTCGGTTGGGGTGCTGGGCCCCCGGTGTTCAAACCTGCCCACCCTCACTTTACAAGCCCTCCTGGGCCCCACACGGCACCTCGGTTTCCGGTGTCTGACCTTCCGGTTTGGGTCAAGCACTTCCCGAGTGGGGAGAGGCCCTCACCTGCAGCTGGTCCCAAGGAAGAGGTGCCTTGGCTTGGCAGGGGCTGTTCCAGGACTCCGGACATCCACAGCGATGACAATGATGACCTGGCAGGACCCTGAAACCCAGTTTGACTCAGAGATGCCAAGAAGGGTCAGAAATCAGAGCTCAGTTCCTGGTCAGGCCGCCTCATCCTGGCCTCCCTCAGCTCGGGCCCTGAGCACGAGGCTGTCCACTCATTGGCCCTTGTAGAAAGCGGGGGTGACATGAATACCCGCTTCAGAGTGGAGGACCACACAGGTCGGTGCTGAGCGCTCAGCACAGCGTAGCTGCGGGCGTGGAATCCTGCAGCTTCAGGCAGCAGGTGTCCCGTCTCCTCTGTTTACTCCTCTCATGTAAATCCTCCTGGCACGGACCCTGGCGTGTGCCTGGAACCAGCTCTATAAACACACGTGTTGCCTATGATGGTTATTGTGGGAATGTTCAGAAAGTATTGGCTGTGGCCAGGCCCCCACACCTGTTCCTCCTGACAGTCCCAATAAACAAGTTGTTTTCCTGGGATTGTCTCCTTCTACCCTGTAAGCCAGTACGAGTCCACTGCCAGTGGCTGGTGTCCTGAGAAGAAGCGACTCGGCATTGGAAACCCTGCAAGGACCTCTGAGTTCTCAGCTAATCCACGAACCTCCTGTTCCACTTTGTAATTCCACTGTCTTTCCTGCCTGTTTGCTCAGCTGTCCCGGGGAAGAACCTGGGGTCTCCCCACCTTCTCACCCTGCTCCCTGATGCTTGTCCCTCGTCCCCCGGGAGTAAGGTGCGGGAGCGTCACTGCCTAGGGAAGTTACCCGTGGGCCCTGCCATGCCTCTCTTCCCGAGGAGGAGGCTGTAACTTTGCATTGTCTTTTGGAAAAGGAGGAAGCTGTGCTCCCTCCCATTTGTCTGCCTCTCGCTGGCTCCTTAGCAATCTCCAGCCAGGCTGTTCTGGGAGGGGAGCCCCCACTTCCCACCTTCATATAAAATTTAAGGGGAGATTTAAAGCAATTGGGAAGTACCTTATAGAGATTAAATGCCCATCAATAGCTTTTCAAAGGACAGTTTTCAGTTGCAATTAGAAGAGACCTTAGGTGCATTACTGCTCACCCCAGAGAGGTTCTTCCAGAATGTGGCTCTTCTGACACCAGCTGGGGTACTGCAGTCTTTCCTGCCACTGCCCACCCAGACTTGGTGTCAGACTCCCCAGTTTAAGGGCGTAGTCCCCAATAAGATTGCCAGCCACACATGGGGTCCCCAACGACACCACACTCTGACCAACTGGCTCCAAAGCCAAGGGCTCCCATGACCCTCCTCAGGCTCCATCATTCACCAGAACGATTATTAGGTACCAGTTTTATTACAAAGAAGAAAGATCAGGAACAGCCGGATGGAGAGACCTGACGGGCAAGGTGAATTCGGTAGTGGTGGTGGTATCCGCTATCTGTTTACCTGCTACCTACCTCCTTCCCGTGTTAAGCATTTCCTGCGTGCCTGGCACTTTTATGATCTTATTTCATTTCTGCTACTGCCCTTTGAAGTCTCTGATGTTATGTCCAAATGAGGCACTGAGGTCCAGAGGGGCAGGGACCACCTCAGAATGATGGAGCTAAACAGTACCCCAGCTAAGATTTGGATCCGGCTGACCCATTCCAGGTCAAAGATGGAGCTACCTAAATTTGTCCCAAACACAGTCCAACAGATGTTCCTTCTGGCTAGAAGACTGTTATCTTTCCTTTACAGCTGTGGGCTGACAGGAGGTGGCTGCCCTTGTCTGTTATATGTTGTACCACTGAGGCCTCAGAGAAGGACCTTGCCCAGAGGAGCCCCGTGGGTCACCCTGCTCCATTCAGGCAGTGACCAGCTACCCCGCCAGGTGCAGACCGTGGACATCCGGTCTGAGAATCGGGGAGAGGCAGACTGGAGAACTCCTGGGTGCTGGCTCTCCTGCTTTCCCACCAGGGTTGTGTGTTCCTGGTAGCTGGAGCAGAGGGGACTGTGAGCCAAGCTCAGCTGTGCCAGTCCCTTCGGAGCCTCCCGGGGCCATGGCAGACTTGGTGGGACAGTGTAGAGAAGCATTCCATGCGGGGCCTGACCTAACAGATGTTCCTTCCTCCCCTCCCAGATGATAGAAATGCTACAGTAGGTTTTTCTGCCGCTGCCAGGCCCCAGGGGACCTGCACAGGGCTGGGTCAGAAGCCAAACACTGCAGTTAGGGAGATAAGTAGCACTTCTGGGATCCCCAAGAGACTTCCTGGTTCTCTTAGCCATAGCAGTGGTTCTCAGGGCATTTGCAAATGAGGGCAGATGAAGGGGCAAAGGGCGGGGGGGAGGGGGAGCGGGGGGGAGGGGAATCCAGGGTTGTCACATTAACAGGATCCTGCTGGAACTTACCCAGCAAGGCCCAGGGATGCTAACCGTCCTGCAAGGAGCTGGACAGTCAGGCACACTCTTCAAAAAATAGTCCTGCCTATGAGAGACACTGGGCAGTGGCTCATTTGCACCCCCTGCTGCCAGGTTCCTTAGAAAGCCACTTCCTCAGCAGTCTCTAGGCTGAATGAATGGGAAGTAAACAGCATGCCCCCACCCCAGCCTGTGACCAATGACAAGGCACTGTTTCCAGGAGAACGTAGGCCAGTGAGAGAGGAGCATCAGTCTTGCACGCACTTGCTCCAATTCTTCATATATGGCTCTGGCGTCAGTTACACTCTTGTGGGCCAGGAAAGATGTTGGAGTTGGGAGGTGAGAATTCACAGGGCAGGGACAGGCCTCCTTCTCGGTGCCTGGCAAGGACTCCCCTGCAGCCCAGCCGGTGTCGACTCAGCTGCCTTGCTCTGGGTCCCTCTCCCAGGGTCTGCCTTTCACTTCTGTTTCCGCATCTCATCTTTCCTTTTGGGCTTTTTTGTTATCTGTTGTCTTCACGGGACATGTATTCAGAGGAACCTAGCTCGGGTGCCATGGCTGAACCCCCTCTCTTCTTGTTTTACAGTCGGAAAGACGTCTCTGATCACGAGGTTCATGTACGACAGCTTCGACAACACGTACCAGGTGAGGTCCTGGAGCCCCTGTTCCCCGTCACCCATGGTGCCTGCAGCCAGGACAGTGGCCTGGAGACTATGCTGATCTCTCTCTGGGGCTTGCTAGTCCTGAGATGAGAATAGGATGTTCCCAGGGCCCAGGGCAGTTGTTTTGCTTTGAAGGAGCCTCCCCTCTATGCACTGGCCCCAGTCCAGTAATGACTCCGAGCCCTTCTGAAGGTCCAAACCTCGGCCAAGGAAATGTTTTCCAGGAGAGAAAGGACACGTTTCAGTCTGTGTCATCTTGCTGCCCGTGGGCAGGTCTAACCATTACAGGGTTTGGGTGGGTTGTCACCTGGAGGAGGATGGACAAGATGCAAAACAATGGAGGTGAAAGAGCAGTAGGAGAATTTGTTCCTTGAGCATAGTTATATTTGCTGGACCTCATGCATGGGCATGCACACACTCAGGCACACACACGTGCACGCACACACACACAGTTGCTGAGGCACTCTCGTCTCTGCAGAGGTTGATGTGATAGACTTGTACTGCCCTACGTGGGCAGGAGGCTGGTGGAGTGACCCCTGGCTCCTCACTCTCACGGTGGTCTGGGGTCAACCAGTGGCCCAGAGGTGGCTCCAGGTGGCCCAAAGGCTGAGCTCTTGGGGGTCGGTAACATTTCACTTTCCTGGCACGGGTGACTGAGAGGTTTGTGCAAATGAAGTGAATTTTCCTTACAATTATAGCTCTTTGCAAAAGGAACCACATTGAATCATTTCGGTTATTTTTAAGAAAAACAATATTTTCTTCCTCAAAGCAGAGACAAACAAAATGCATTTTTCTAAGCCAGTGGGACCTGTGAGGTACCAGTTCCAAGGCGTGTAAGTAGGTTTTATTTGAGAAGAACGCAGGCAGGAGGGTGTAGTACTTGTGTATATTTAGGGAACACTGATGAACAAAAGGAAATCAACTTACTCCTGCAGGACTTCTCAGGGCCTTGACTGCATCAACGTGTGGTTTTGTGCTGAAAGGGGGGTGTAGTGTGCAGGATCTCCCAGCTGTATCTGGCCATGGAATCTTTTTGTCACTGAGTCCTCACGGGGGAAATATTTGTAGAACACACTGGGGACGGCTGGGTAAGAGGTCCCTCTGCCTTCCTGGACTGACCAAGGATGCGGAGCACAACTCACTGCCAATTGCAGTTCTGGGTCTTCTCTTCAGCTTGAGTCTTCCTCTGGACTAGTCTTTGCCCCAGATACAGCCCTCTCTCTAATTTCCTGCTTTTCCTCTGCAGTTGTCTGAAATGCCGGGTAACTAGTGGACTTGATGGAAGGGTCAGAACATAAGGCTCTGGGGGTGGGGCCCTGGGTGACATGCACAGCCCTGGGCACCGGCTTTGGGAGGGTGATCTCAGCCTCACTGCCTTCATTATGTGCTTTCCAGGCCAGGGCTTTGCACCGATACAGCCTTAGCAGAGGCCTGGCCGCCCCATAAGGGGAGTTCTACCACACTGATCTGCATTTGGGATTCCATCCTAACAGATTGCAGTTCTGGAGTATGACCTAGTATTCAGCGTGTGTGTGTGTGTGTGTGTGTGTGTGTGTGTGTGTGTGTGAGAGAGAGAGAGAGAGAGAGAGAGAGAGAGAT